>NC_084746.1:49796762-49889339 GCF_033978785.1 Entelurus aequoreus | reverse complement strand
AAAAATGAATATGATCAACAACAGTATCAATATTAGTAACAATTTCAACATAGCAGTGATTAAAAATCCCTCATTGACATTATCATTAGACATTTATAAACAAAAAGAACAATAGTGTCACAGTGGCTTACACTTGCATCGCATCCCATAAGCTTGACAACACACTGTGTCTAAAATTTTCATAAAAATAAAAGAAGTCATATTTTTGGTTCATTTAATAGTTAAAACAAATGTACATTATTGCAATCAGTTGATAAAACATTGTCCTTTACAATTATAAAAGCTTTGTACAAAAATGTACTACTCTGCTTGCATGTCAGCAGACTGGGGTAGATCCTGCTGAAATCTACGTATTGAATGAATAGAGAATCCTTTTGAATCGGGAAAATATCGTTTTTGAATCGAGAATCGTGCTGAATTGAAAAAAAAAAATCGATTTTGAATCGAATCGTGACCCCAAGAATCGATATTGAATCGAATCGTGGGACACCCAAAGATTCACAGCCCTAGTGGAAACGCTCCCCACCCACTAGAGATGCGCGGATGGGCAATTATTTCATCCGCAAGCGCATCACAAAAGTCGTCATCCACCCGCCATCCACCCGAACTAACATTTTATCAAAACCACAACCACCCGCCACCCACCCGTTGTTATATATCTAATATAGACGATGCAAGGCATTCCTGTTAAAGAAAGGAGACTGATCCAATGCAGCAGAGACATTCAATGCGTGCCAAAAAATACATAGTTAAATGTTGTTACCCACATACGTAAAACAAGCAGCACTCTTTGAAACAGGCAATTATTCATCAGGCACTGCTGCAGCTGTCACGCCAAATTTATTCCCCCTACAAAAACCTCCCCCCCGCCCCATTTACTTCCGTGGTCATTGACAGCGATCGATAGCACTTCGGCTTTGACTGCCCGTCGCTGGAAGGATACTTCGTCTTTGACAGCTGCTGGAATCTGAAGAAATCGATTATTGTTTTTTTTGGTACAGGCGCGAAACAGGACAGTCGCGTGCGGGTTAAGGACCCCCGGCAACTTTGTGACTTTATTGGACACAGCCCTGGAAGTAAACGGGGGGGGGGGGGGGGGGGGGGGGGGGGGGGGGGGGCTTTTGTAGGGGGAATAAATTTCGCGTGACAGCTGCAGCAGTGCCTGATGAATAATTGCCTGTTTCAAAGAGTGCTGCTCGTTTTTCGTATGTGGGTAACAACATTTAACTATGTATTTTTTTTTTCTGAATTGGTTCAACCGCCACCCGCCCGAATCTATTTAAAATCTATTTTTTTCGTCATGCATCCGCCCGACCCGCGGATTATCGGCGGAGTCCGCGGTTGTGTCCGCAAACGGCGCATCTCTACCACCCACACTGCTTGGTGCCTCGTCTGAGCTTCTGTGACTTAGATCAGTGGTTCTCAAATGGGGGTACGCGTACCCCTGGGGGTACTTGAAGGTATGCCAAGGGGTACGTGAGATTTTTTAAAAATATTCTAAAAATAGCAACAATTCAAAAATCCTTTCTAAATATATTTATTGAATAATACTTCAACAAAATATGAATGTAAGTTGATAAACTGAACATCAAATCAGGTAGGCTATTCCATTCATTACCATAAAGCCAGAGTTTCCCCAATGCCATAATGGTTTGACCCTCACTAAAATGTCTGTCAAAAAGAACTGTGAAAAGAAATGCAACAATGCAATATTCAGTGTTGACAGCTAGATTTTTTGTGGACATGTTCCATAAATATTGATGTTAAATATTTCTTTTTTTGTGAAGAAATGTTTAGAATGAAGTTCATGAATCCAGATGGATCTCTATTACAATCCCCAAAGAGGGCACTTTAAGTTGATGATGACTTCTATGTGTAGAAATCTTTATTTATAATTAAATCACTTGTTTATTTTTCAACAAGTTTTTAGTTATTTGTATATCTTTTTTTCTAAATAGTTCAAGAAAGACCACAACAAATGAGCAATATTTTGCACTGTTATACAATTTAATAAATCATAAACTGATGACATAGTGCTGTATTTTACTTCTTTATCTCTTTTTTTCAACCAAAAATGCTTTGCTCTGATTAGAGCAAAATTAAAAAAATGTTTAGAGGGGGTACATCACTGAAAAAAGGTTGAGAACCACTGACTTAGATGACCATAGTAACTAATTAGATGACCATAGTAACTAATTAGATGACCATAGTAACTAGTATATCATGCAAAAGCGCAGATTCCAAGCATTGAAATACTCTTTATATTTCAAGATTTACGGTTATTTAAAAACATCACTGCACATCATAGTGGCAGCTACAGTTTCCATCTTAAAGATCTAAAAAACTATTTGGGAATGTCCGGCGGGCCAGATTGAAAAGCTTAACGGGCCGCATGTGGCCCCCGGGCCTTAATTTGCCCAGGTCTGCACTATATGATGGATGCGGTGAAACGATAGGAAGCAGCATTCATTTGATGGCCCTGGCACCAACAACACCGTTGAGATGATCAATTGCTGCCTTGATGGGTTAGCGAGAAAATACCTTTTCCATACTTGAAAGCTATTTATTGAGTTACAGCACAGGGCAAAAGTGCCTAAGTAGCGCAGTGACCGACAGAGTGTTTTTACGGATTATGGATTTCTCCCCCCCCCCCCTCCGCGTGTCCGTTATTTGATCCTGGCGGGTGGGGGGTGTGCGTGCGAAAGGATGGAATAAGTGCAGAGAGGTTTTGGTGTGCGGCCTTGTTGATGGACACAGAGTGCGTAAATAAAAGACATGTCCACTTTGTGCATCAAAACAGTGGAACGTGAAGCGCCGAGGGGATCAATAGGAGCAGACTGACCGGTCGGTATGCAATCTCGGCCTTTTCTAACTCCATCTGGCCTGTACCTCAAGGAGTCGAGTGACGTATACATCAAGACCAGGTTTGTCGTGGGGAAAAACAAGACCAGACGAAGTGGCTTGTCCCTCACTTTCCAGTTTGTTGGTTTTGCTTCTTTTTTGTGTGTAAGTGATGATAATAAGCCAAAGTAGATCATGTCAATGATGACAACAGAAATTAAAACTACAAAGTAGAGATGTCCGATAATATCGGCCTGCCGATATTATCGGCCGATATATGCGTTAAAATGTAATATCGGGAATTATCGGTATCGTTTTTTTTATTATCGGTATCGTTTTGTTTTTTTAAATATTTTTTTATTAAATCAACATAAAAAACACAAGATACACTTACAATTAATGCACCAACCCAAAAAACCTCCCTCCCCCATTTACACTCATTCACACAAAAGGGTTGTTTCTTTCTGTTATTAATATTCTGGTTCCTACATTATATATCAATATATATCAATACAGTCTGCAAGGGATACAGTCCGTAAGCACACATGATTGTGCGTGCTGCTGGTCCACTAATAGTACTAACCTTTAACAGTTAATTTTACTAATTTTCATTCATTACTAGTTTCTATGTAACTGTTTTTATATTGTTTTACTTTCTTTTTTATTCAAGAATATGTTTTTAATTTATTTATCTTATTTTACTAATTTTTTAAAAAAGTACCTTATCTTCACCATACCAAATTAGGCATAATAATGTGTTAACTCCACGACTGCATATATCGGTTGATATCGGTATCGGTAATTAAAGAGTTGGACAATATCGGAATATCGGATATCGGCAAAAAGCCATTATCGTACATCCCTACTACAAAGCATTCAGACAGCACAGACCTCCGCCAGGCTCTATCTTCCCATCCTAAATACTTCCCCTATGCCAGTGGTTCTTAACCTTGTTGGAGCAACCGAACCCCACCAGTTTCATATGCGTATTCACAGAACCCTTCTTTAGTGATAAATAAAATGGGTTTTTTTTCAAATTCAAGACAAAGTTATATGTTTTTGGTAACACTTTAGTATGGGGAACATATTCTAAGTAACAAAGACTTAATTTAGAGTTATTTGGACACTAAGGGAACATATTCTAAGTCAGGGGTCACCAACCTTTTTGAAAGCAAGAGCTACTTCTTGGGTACTGATTAATGCGAAGGGCTACCAGTTTGATACACACTTAAATAAATTGCCAGAAATAGCCAATTTGCTCAATTTACCTTTAACTCTATGTTATTATTAATAATTAATGATATTTACACTTAATTGAACGGTTTAAAAGAGGACAAAACACGAAAAAAATGACAATTAAATTTTGAAACATAGTTTATCTTCAATTTCGACTCTTTAAAATTCAAAATTCAACCGAAAAAAAGAAGAGAAAAACTAGCTAATTCGAATCTTTTTGAAAAAAATTTAAAAAAGAATTTATGGAACATTAGTAATTTTTCCTGATTAAGATTAATTTTAGAATTTTGATGACATTTTAAATAGGTTAAAATCCAATCTACACTTTGTTAGAATATATAACAAATTGGACCAAGCTATATTTCTAACAAAGACAAATTATTTCTTCTAGATTTTCCAGAACAAAAATTTTAAAAGAAATTCAAAAGACTTTGAAATAAGATATACATTTGATTCTACAGATTTTCTAGATTTGCCAGAATAATATTTTTGAATTTTAATCATAATAAGTTTGAAGAAATATTTCACAAATATTCTTCGTCGAAAAAACAGAAGCTAAAATGAATTATTAAATTAAAATGTATTTATTATTCTTTACAATAAAAAAAATAAATTTACTTGAACATTGATTTAAATTGTCAGGAAAGAAGAGGAAGGAATTTAAAAGGTAAAAAAGGTATATGTGTTTAAAAATCCTAAAATCATTTTTAAGGTTGTATTTTTTCTCTAAAATTGTCTTTCTGAAAGTTATAAGAAGCAAAGTAAAAAAATTAATGAATTTATTTAAACAAGTAAAGACCAAGTCTTTAAAACATTTTCTTGGATTTTCAAATTCTATTTGAGTTTTGTCTCTCTTAGAATTAAAAATGTCGGGCAAAGCGAGACCAGCTTGCTAGTAAATAAATACAATTTAAAAAATAGAGGCAGCTCACTGGTAAGTGCTGCTATTTGAGCTATTTTTAGAACAGGCCAGCGGGCTACTCATCTGGTCCTTGCGGGCTACCTGGTGCCCACGGGCACCGCGTTGGTGACCCCTGTTCTAAGTAATAAAGACTTAATTTACAGTTATTTGGTTAGGGTCAGGGTTAGAGGGTTAGGGCAGTGGTTCTCAAATGGGGGTACGCGTACCCCTGGGGGTACTTGAAGGTATGCCAAGGGGTACGTGAGATTTTTTTTTAAATGTCTGTCAAAAAGAACTGTGAAAAGAAATGCAACAATGCAATATTCAGTGTTGACAGCTAGATTTTTTGTGGACAT
This sequence comes from Entelurus aequoreus, assembly GCF_033978785.1. Taxonomy (NCBI): domain Eukaryota; kingdom Metazoa; phylum Chordata; class Actinopteri; order Syngnathiformes; family Syngnathidae; genus Entelurus; species Entelurus aequoreus. Next base: position 49,884,005 of record NC_084746.1, on the reverse strand, counting down.
GTTCCATAAATATTGATGTTAAAGATTTCTTTTTTTGTGAAGAAATGTTTAGAATGAAGTTCATGAATCCAGATGGATCTCTATTCCAATCCCCAAAGAGGGCACTTTAAGTTGATGATCACTTCTATGTGTAGAAATGTTATTTATAATTGAATCACTTGTTTATTTTTCAACAAGTTTTTAGTTATTTTTATATCTTTTTTTCCAATTAGTTCAAGAAAGACCACAACAAATGATCAATATTTTGCACTGTTATACAATTTAATAAATCAGAAACTGATGACATAGTGCTGTATTTTACTTCTTTATCTCTTTTTTTCCAACCAAAAATGCTTTGCTCTGATTAGGGGGTACTTGAATTAAAAAAATGTTCACAGGGGGTACATCACTGAAAAAAGGTTGAGAACCACTGGGTTAGGGTTATAATAAGGCCATGCCGAATAAGGCATTAATAAGTACTTAATAATGACTAGTTAATAGCCAATATGTTACTAATTTGCATGTTAATAAGCAACTAATTAATGGTGAATATGTTCCCCATACTAAAGTGTTACCATGTATTTTACTGGTGCATAAAGTTAACCGTGCATGAACATCACCTTGTTCAAAGAACAAAACCAACACAGTGCATAAACTCACAACAAATTACACACCTGCAAATCAGTCAGCTGTTGCCGTATCCGTAATACGCCGATAGGGAGAAGTTTGTATTCACACGATGATTCGGGTGGGTTTTGACCTCCGCCGAACCCCTAGGGTCGATCGAACCCAGGTTAAGAACCACTGCCCTATCCTTTGAAAAAATCCTGAATCCAAAGGGTGATCCGGATCAGCCTCAAAAGTCAATCACTTGTTCCTTATGCCATTTTTCACATTTCCTCTTTAATCAAAATGAGCTCGTAGCTTTTTGAGCTATGTTGCTAACTAACAAACCGATAGACTGACAAGTAAACCTCAGCAAATTCAAGCATATATTAAATTGTCAAGTCCGTGCACGTTTGTTTTGTTTGTCAGTCGCTTCGAAACAGGCTGCAAAAGGGTTTAAACTCTGTGCACTGCGTGGCTCGGGTGGATCAAGCGGCCGTGCCAGCAACTTGAGGGTTCCTGGTTCGATCCCCAGCTTACGCCATTCTAGTCATGCCCGATGGGTCGTGGGAAGTGACCCATCAAATAGAACTTATATTTATTGTCAGAGTGTCATCCAGGAACATTTTTTAAATGTTAAATTTGAATGCCCATCATTAATTTGCTCAAAACTTGCTAAAGGTTTTATTTAGAGTCAAATCGAGGTGCAGTTTGGAGTGAAATTTGCCAGCTAGCACACTCGTCGCAGTCTCGTCGCGGTCCCGTCCCCAACTGGGAGAGTGGCCGTGCCAGCAACCTGAGGGTTCCTGGTTCAATCCCCACCTTCTACCAACCGCGTCACGTCCGTTGTGTCCTTGAGCAAGACACTTCACCCTTGCTCCTGATGGGTCGTGGCTAGGGCCTTGCATGGAAGCTCCCGGCATCAGTGTGTGAATGGGTGAATGTGGAAATAGTGTCATAGCGCTTTGAGTACCTTGAAGGTAGAAAAGCGCTATATAAATATAACCCATTTACATTTGCATCGATCCCAGCACCTGGGCATGTTTGTTCTATTGCTGGATTAAATAAACCGAGTGAACCTTCTTGTCAGTCATCCACTCTTCGGTTCTGTAGGTACACAAGAAGTTCAGCCTTGTAACATAAACGTAAGGTTAGCGTCGGAGAAATGATCCAAACCACCCCCGAAATCTAAACACTTTTCACTTACCCCATTTTTGACATTTCTAAAGGTTTCACAAAAATGTGCCCATATCTTTTTGAGTTATGTAGCTAACCAACTAGCTAACTGACGAACAATGATACAAAATCTCCAGGCGGAGGTAAAAATGAACTTATTAACAAGGGTGGTACTCAACTAAGATTTACCATACACATACATTATTTGTACTGTATAACATCATTTATGCTTACATAACAAATAAAGGTTCTGTTTGCAATTTTACGAGCACCCTAGAGGGCACTAATTCTCTAAAGTATTGTAAGCATTAGATGCCGTTCGCTTACGATGTAAACCAGACCTGGGCAAATTAAGGCCCGGGGGCCACATGCGGCTTTTCAATCTGGCCCGCCGGACATTCCCAAATATTTATTTAGATCTTTAAGATGGAAAGTGTAGCTGCCATTATGATGTGCAGTGATGTTTTCTAATGACCGTAAGTCTTCAACTATACAAAGTATTTCAATGGTTGGAATCTGCACTTTTGCATGATGTACTAGCTACTATGGTCATCTAATTAGTTACTATGGTCATCTAATTAGTTGCTATGGTAATATAAGTCACAGCAGCTCAGACGAGGCACCAAGCAGTGTGGGTGGGGAGCGTTTCCACAGAGTGTTCATATTTTGCTGTGTTTGTTGCATTTTTGTTGTGTTTCGCTTGATTGTAAAATATCTTGATGGTGAGGGGGTGTGACGTTCATATGTTGTCAATATTCAGTGTTTTATCCTTCATAGTTAATGTTGTAAACCCCACATTCTTTATTTTCATGTACATTCTGGGTGTCTCATTCAGTAAAAAAAAATTAAATTCCATTCCGTTTTTTCAGGCGGTCTGTCATAACGTTTTTAGCATTCAATCAGACATTAATAATAATAATATATTTTATTTGTAAAAAGCACTTTACATTGAGCAAAAAACCTCAAAGTGCTACAGTGTATTAAAAAAAAATAATTAAAAGATACAAATAAATAAAAATAAAAACTAGAACAGCCTAATATCTAGAACTAGTATGCATATATCTAAAAGAAAAAGGCTTTTTTAAAAAGAAGGGTTTTTAAGCCTTTTTTAAAAGCATCCGCAGTCTGTGGTACCCTCAGGTGGTCAGGGAGAGCGTTTCACTGACTGGGAGCGGCGGCGCAGAAAGCCCCTCACATTATTGTGAGTTTTTGTATTAGTGTTCCTAAAAATAGATATACCGGCCCCAAAACACATTTCTTTCTCTAAATTTGGCCCCCTGAGTCAAAATAATTGCCCAGGCCTGATGTAAACTATGCCCTATGGAACTCACACGCGTTAGTGTTTAGACAGTATTTTCACATACTTTGCAGATTCTAAATACAATTGGATATGGTTTAACAGATACAATCAAACACAATTATAAAGTCAACTTGCTTTTCCACTCTATTGGTACTTCAACCACCTGTCTGAAAGTGTAGTTAATGTTGTATTTGTGAATCTTTTCTCTTTATTCCTCTCTTTTCTATTTGGGTTGCAGATGAACTTTGCATATTTCATTTTCTGACATTGTTGTTTTGTAATACAAAAGTAAAAAGAAGTTAACCAATTCCCAACCGTACAAACTGTGAGAAGCAGATCAGAATCATATCCATATTTAAGTGTTACTTCTTTCTAAACTCCTATAGTCATTTAAACAATAGCTAGTATTCTTCCTTCTTTTGAGTCTCATAGTAAGGTGTCGGCCTTCTAGATTGGAATGTGTCAGAGTAGAGATAACTCGGAGTAGTCTAAACAAAGGGAGTGGGGGCGAGGGACAGAGGGAAGATCACGGGACTTCCGGGGGTTTGAGGGGAGACCGATCTGGACCGGGCTGGGGAACGCTGGTGTGCTAGATTGGTCTCATGTTTGTCCTCTAAGCTTGGAGAATAAACCACGAAATACCACTTTCTGCCTGGTGATTGAATATAAACATCAGCTTATGTGCCATAAAAGAATCTGGGAGAGACTAGCAATTTGAATTCCCCGGAGGAAAATCTGGTCAACGCAACAAAACTTAAAGGCATTCGGATTTAAGGGGTCCCCCGTATAAGTATGCCAATGAGTCGGGTTCATTCGGTTTCATAGATTTGTCTGACTGACTTTTTAGATCATTTGTCATGAAAACAAGCAGAACAACAGAGGAAAAAAACATCGATAATGTCACTGTCAAACATGACTGGACAAGGCTGGATGAAGTGGCTGTGGAAAAGGAGGCGGAAAATCCTAAATCAATGTTGTCTGGAAGCATAATGTAAGTACACTGCAAAAACTGAAATCTAAGTAAGATTAAATATCTCAAATAAGGGTGATATTTGCTTATTTTCTGTCTGATAAGAAAATTCTTCTCATTAAGCAGATTTTATGAAAGAGTGTTTTACTTGTTTTAAGGGTTTTGGTCCTAAATGATCTCAGTAAGATATTACAGCTTGTTGCTGAGATTTGATGACCTATATTGAGTAAAACATGCTTGAAACTAGAATATCAACTGTTGCAAAGCTGTGTCATCAACACTCACAAGTATAAAACTACTTTTTTAAAGTAATAATTTCTTATTTCAAGCATGAAAAAAAAAAATCATGACTTTGACACAATTGTGTCTCATAATTAAAACAGATGACAGCCAAATGGACTTTGCTGTTTTATTTTCAATGAAACAATAGAAAATACGACAGTTGATATTGAAACATTTAACATGTGACATTTGTAACAATTTTGAACAGAAATAGTTCATGCACATTCAGGTAAATTCTTCAAAATTAGGGATGTCCGATAATATCGGCCTGTTAAAATGTAATATCGGAAATGATCGGTATATTATCGGCCGATAAATGTGTTAAAATGTAATATCGGAAATTATCGGTATCGGTTTTTTTATTATCTGTATCAGTTTTTTTTTGTTGGTTTTTTAAATTTTTTTAATTAAATCAACATAAAAAACACAAGATACACTTACAATTAGTGCACCAACCCAAAAAACCTCCCTCCCCCCATTTCTTTCTGTTATCAATATTCTGGTTCCTACATTATATATCAATATATATCAATACAGTCTGCAAGGGATACAGTCCGTAAGCACACATGATTGTGCGTGCTGCTGGTCCACTAATAGTACTAACCTTTAACAGTTAATTTGACTCATTTTCATTAATTACTAGTTTCTATGTAACTGTTTTTATATTGTTTTACTTTCTTTTTTATTCAAGAAAATGTTTTTAATTTAGTTATCTTATTTTATTTATTTTTAAAAAAAAAGTACCTTATCTTCACCATACCTGGTTGTCCAAATTAGGCATAATAATGTGTTAATTCCACGACTGCATATATCGGTTGATATCGGTATCGGTTGGTATCGGTAATTAAAGAGTTGGACAATATCGGAATATCGGATATCGGCAAAAAGCCATTATCGGACATCCCTAGTTTTTAGTATAAATTTGCTGGTTTCAAGAAATGTAATGCCGAGTGCACATCATTATGTCAAGATAATGGCACTAGCATTTACTTAATTTAAGAATATTTTTCAACATATTGAGCAAAAAAGTCTCCTTTTTTTTTTTTCTACCAAGACAAGTGCAATTGTTATTAGTGAGAATATACTTATTTTAAGGTATTTTTGGGTTCATTGAGGTTAGCTAATTTTTACTTGTTTAGGAAAGTCTTGACAAGCCAAATTTTCTTGTTCTATTGGCAGATAATTTTGCTTAGTTCAAATAAAATACCCTATTTTTTGTTGTTGTTTTTGAACACTGACTTTTTGCAGTGTAAAAAGTCAGTCACTGAAGGAATCCAACACTTTACGACCACTTTCAGGTACAGATTTTTTAATGGGAGCACAATTTAACTGGATATGCAGTGCCAATCCTCAGCGGTAACAACCCCTAACACCCCACAAGATATTGAATTTTATGATCTAAGCCAGGGGTCACCAACGCGGTGCCCGCGGGCACCAGGTAGCCCGTAAGGACCAGATGAGTAGCCCACTGGCCTGTTCTAAAAATAGCTCAAATAGCAGCACTTACCAGTGAGCTGCCTCTATTTTTTAAATTGTATTTATTTACCAGCAAGCTGGTCTCGCTTTGCTCGACATTTTTAATTCTAAGAGAGACAAAACTCAAATAGAACTTGAAAATCCAAGAAAATATTTAAAGACTTGGTCTTCACTTGTTTAAATAAATACATTATTTTTTTTTACTTTGCTTCTCATAACTTTCAGAAAGACAATTTTAGAGAAAAAATACAACCTTAAAAATGATTTTAGGATTTTTAAACACATATACCTTTTTACCTTTTAAATTCCTTCCTCTTCTTTCCTGACAATTTAAATCAATGTTCAAGTTTTTTTTTTAATTGTAAAGAATAATAAATACATTTTAATTTAATTCTTCATTTTAGCTTCTGTTTTTTCGACGAAGAATATTTGTGAAACATTTCTTCATACTTATTATGATTAAAATTCAAAAAAATTATTCTGGCAAATCTAGAAAATCTGTAGAATCAAATTGAAATCTTATTTCAAAGTCTTTTGAATTTCTTTTAAAATTTTTGTTCTGGAAAATCTAGAAGAAATAATGATTAGTCTTTGTTAGAAATATAGCTTCGTCCAATTTGTTATATATTTTAACAAAGTGTAGATTGGAGTTTAACCTATTTAAAACATGTCATCAAAATATTAAAATTAATCTTAATCAGGAAAAATTACTAATGATGTTCCATAAATTATTTTTTTTATTTTTTCAAAAAGATTCGAATTAGCTAGTTTTACTCTTCTTTTTTTCGGTTGAATTTTGAATTTTAAAGAGTCGAAATTGAAGATAAACTATGTTTCAAAATTTAATTGTCATTTTTTTTCGTGTTTTGTGCTCTTTTAAACCGTTCAATTAAGTGTAAATATCATTAATTATTAATAATAACATAGAGTTAAAGGTCAATTGAGCAAATTGGCTATTTCTGGCAATTTATTTAAGTGTGTATCAAACTGGTAGCCCTTCACATTAATCAGTACCCAAGAAGTAGCTCTTGGTTTCAAAAAGGTTGGTGACCCCTGATCTAAGCACTCCCCGCGACCCCGTGAGGGACAAGCGGTGGAAAATGGATGAATGGATGATCTCAGTACTAGTGTAAGAGTAGTAGTACACCATGTACCTGCAGTGGATGAAGTCCGGGACGGGGTTGTGAACACTGAAGGAGGACGCGTCCAGATCCCTGCAGATCTCCACGTTGTCTCCGGCCATGATGCGGACGGCCGCCTTGTTTTCATCATCAAACACCTGCCTCTGCATTGAGGCACACAGCAGCAGCATGAAGTCGTCTGGAGGCGGTGGAGAGGACAAAAACATAACATTAACTTTTATTTACTCTTTATTACTGTGTCAATTGTAATGTACAGTACGTCCAACTGACAAAAATCTCAAATTGAATTAAAAGGGAGTTAAAGTGCTATGGAAATCAATGAAAAACACACAATGGGTGAGGGCCGACATCCGGGCAACTGAGCTAGGGTTCTTCGAGCCATAGCAACCAGACTGGCGTTGAAAACAAACCGTTGCCATTACTCTTTAACCTGTCGACCTACGCTGGTTAAACCCGTCATTCTGCCTCCAAAATGCCGAAAAACTGTGTTGTTTTTGGTTGTGCTAACCACAACTGGAAACAGGGGGTGTTCGGATCACTTCGTTTCTGGTAAATATAAGGAACAAAAATCCACCTTCTTAACCACAACATGGCTATACGTCCGTGCTAATGTTGTACTTGTTGAATTTGTACCTTATAACGTTCGACAGCTGAAGTTGTTGTTGTACAAAAATAACATGCGGTATATACTATATAGTCTATAGCCTAGCTAGCTATTTTCGAAAACCGGACAACGAGAGGATACCAAAGGCAGCGTTAAGATGGACACCACCGGGAAAACGTAAGCCAGGGCGGCCAAAGAACACTTGGCGAAGAAGGGGAGCTGAAAGAGATGAAGCTTACATGGGGCGAATCACAGAGACGAGCACAGCAGCGAGATGAATGGCGTCGAGTCGTCGAAGCCTTATTTCCCATCCGGGAAGAAGAGGATTAAGTTAAGTAAGTAATATACTATATAGTCTATAGCCTAGCTAGCTATTTTCGAAAACCGGTGTCGTTTAAATTTGCACTTAACAGTTGGGTTTTTAAAAACCAATAAACCCTATAACTTTCATGTTGCCATTCAATACATGTAGCCCTCAAATCTCTCAATATTTTATACACTAACATCTCTTTCTTAGTAGCGCGCAGGCTAAGCTAACTAGCAAGCTAAGCTAAGCCTGAGAAGCTTTAAAGTTCAGAGACGAGTCTGACGCAAATAATACATTTTCGTTTTTTCACACGATATGCGAATAAGTAAAAATGCGTAAATGAAGGATTTAACGCCGACTTCCAAGCCACAACGCTCGTTAAATGCTTTTTCTGTCATTGCTGTGTTTGCTGTGAGCTGCTTTGTTTTCAACGAATTCCCGGTTGCTAGGGGATTGGTAGGCGGAAGTGACGTAGGTCCGCCCTCACCCATAAAAGCCTGATAAATGTCATTATTTATCGCCATGAGCTCTACAAATTTAGAGGAAGGAGGCAAAGAAACATACAGATAAGGAAGGATGGATTGGGCCTGGAGAGGAAGTCGGGGACATAGAGCCACTTGACCACATTGGAGTCTGTCTTGGAGCTTGGGAATCTCCATGGATAGTCTGAAATGAAAGCATGCACACATCAATATGAATATCTCTGATCAGAACAAGCATATCCAAACCCTTAATGGGGAACTGCACTTTTTTTGTTGTTGAATTTTCGCTTATTTGTTCACAATCATTACGAGAGACATGACGATGGATGCTATTTATTTTTTTGTGCATTCTAAATATCAAATAAATGCGATCAAAAGTCCGCTTGCAATGGAACCTAAGAGAGCCGCTCTATTCTGCCTATAAAGCCCTTAAAAACATCCAAACACCTCCATTAAGGTTTTTATACATGCTGTAAGTATATATGTAATGTAGTGACAGGCACATTTATGATAACCTTTAATATTTATTAGGGGTGTGGGGAAAAAATCGATTCGAATTGCGAATCTCACGTTGTGAGACTCAGAATTGATTCTTATTTTAAAAAATCAATATATTATTTTAATTCATTTTTATTTTTTAAATTAATCAATCCAACAAAATAATACACAGCAATACCATAAGAATGCAATCCAATTCCAAAACCAAACCCGACCCAGCAACACTCAGAACTGCAATAAACAGAGCAATTGAGAGGAGACACAAACACCACACAGAACAAACCAAAAGTAGTGAAACAAAAATGAATATTATCAACAACAGTATCAATATTAGTTACAATTCCAACATAGCAGTGATTAAAAATCCCTCATTGACATTATCATTAGACATTTATAAAAATAAAAGAACAATAGTGTCACAGTGGCTTACACTTGCATCGCATCTCATAAGCTTGACAACACACTGTGTCCAATATTTTCACAAAGATAAAATAAGTCATATTTTTGGTTCATTTAATAGTTAAAACAAATGTACATTATTGCAATCAGTTGATAAAACATTGTCCTTTACAATTATAAAAGCTTTTTACAAAAATCTACTACTCTGCTTGCATGTCAGCAGACTGGGGTAGATCCTACTGAAATCTACGTATTCAATGAATAGAGAATCCTTTTGAATCGGGAAAATATCGTTTTTGAATCGAGAATCGTGTTGAATTGAAAAAAAAAAAATCGATTTTGAATCGAATCGTGACCCCAAGAATCGATATTGAATCGAATCGTGGGACACCCAAAGATTCACAGCCCTACTAATTACATTCCATCCATCAATTTTCTACCGCTTGTCCCTTTCGGGGTCGCGGGGGGTTGCTGGAGCCTATCTCAGCTGCATTCGGGCGGAAGGCGGGGTACACCCTGGACAAGTCACCACCTCATCACAGGGCCAACACAGATAGACAGACAACATTCACACACTAGGGCCAATTTAGTGTTGCCAATCAACCTATCCCCAGGTGCATGTACCTTTATTAATAAATCAAATCAAACTTTGTTTATATAGCATTTTTCATGCACAGGCAAGTGGCAAACACAAAGTGCTATACAGTATTTGTATGAGTTCAAGATATCATTATGTGATGTATTATCAAGCATTACAGGCATCTTAACATCAGTGTGGGATTTACATGAAAATAAATAAACTAAAAAAACGTAAGCATTTGTTTTGTTCAAGGTTTTTCCTTGTCTCTGTTGTTTGAGTGCTTATTCATGTTATGCTCTGCTAAAGCAGTGCTGAAATGGAGTAATGGACTTAAAGAACATTAGCGCACCTTTACAGGCGGCGGGGGGGATCCCGATGCAGACAAAGTACTGGAAGGTTATCATGCAGGCCAGGAAGCAGCAGTACTTGGGCCAGATCTCGGCGATGGCTTTCCTCCTGCGTCGGTACATGACCGTTATCAGGGCGAAGGCGTGCAGCATGGCGTAGAAGTCCATCCGCTGCCCGATCACGTTGACGACCAACAGCAGGCACGTCTATAGATGGAAGTAGATTACGCATTTGGACAGACTAGGACTCCTTAAAGTCCCTACACTGCAAAAAGTCAGTGTTCAAAAACAAGGGGAAAAAAATACAAAAATGAGGGGTATTTGACTTGAACTAAGCAAAATTATCTGCCAATAGAACAAGAACATTTGGCTTGTCAAGACTTTCCAAAACAAGTCAAATTAGCTAACCTCAATGAACCCAAAAATACCTTAAAATAAGTATATTCTCACTAATAACAAGTGCACTTTTCTTGGTAGAAAAAAAAAGAGACCTTTCTGCTCAATATGTTGAAAAACATTCTTAAAGTAAGTAAATGCTAGTGCCATTATCTTGACATAATGATATGAGCTGGGCATTACATTTCTTGAAACCAGCAAACTTACACTAAAAACTAATTTATTGTTCTTAATGGAAAGGCAACAAGGCAAGCGCTTGTTACTCTCGGGGTCTCCTAGCCGCTCAGGCAAATCATATGGTCTAAAAATGCATTTTTCCATGGATAACATGACATCATCACGCCAAGTGCGTGCTCTTTCAGTCAATTAGTGCGCATATATACAGCCCGGCCACCGGCCCCAATTTTTTTAATTGTAATTTGGAAGAATTTATCTGAATGTGCATGAAATATTTCTGTTCAAAATTGTTAGAAATGTCACATGTTAAATGTTTCAATATTAACTGTCAGTTTACTGTACTGTGCCAACTGTACTACTATATGAGTACGTGTTTTCTATTGTTTCATTGAAAATAAAACAGCAAAGTCCATTTGGCTGTCATCTGTTTTAATTATGAGACACAATTATGTCAAAATTAAGATTTTTTTTTTACATGCTTGAAATAAGAAATTATTACTTTAAAAAAGTAGTTTTATACTTGTGAGTAGGGATGTCCGATAATGGCTTTTTGCCGATATCCGATATGCCGATATTGTCCAACTCTTTAATTACCGATACCGATATCAACCGATATCAACCGATATATACAGTCGTGGAATTAACACATTATTATGCCTAATTTGGACAGCCAGGTATGGTGAAGATAAGGTACTTTTTAAAAAAATGAATCAAATAAAATAAGATAAATAAATTAAAAACATTTTCTTGAATAAAAAAGAAAGTAAAACAATATAAAAACAGTTACATAGAAACTAGTAATTAATGAAAATTTGTAAAATTAACTGTTAAAGGTTAGTACTATTAGTGGAGCAGCAGCACGCACAATCATGTGTGCTTACGGACTGTATCCCTTGCAGACTGTATTGATATATATTGATATATAATGTAGGAAGCAGAATATTAATAACAGAAAGAAACAACCCTTTTGTGTGAATGAGTGTAAATGGGGGAGGGAGGTTTTTTGGGTTGGTGCACTAATTGTAAGTGTATCTTGTGTTTTTTATGTGGATTTAATAAAAAAAAACAAAAAAGAACCGATACTGATAAAAAAAAAACCGATACCGATAATTTCCGATATTACATTTTAACGCATTTATCGGCCGATAATATCGGCAGACCGATATTATCGGACATCCCTACTCACAAGTAGGGATGTCCGATAATATCGGCAGACCGATATTATCGGACATCCCTACTTGTGAGTGTTGATGACACAGCTTTGCAACAGTTGATATTCTAGTTTCAAGCATGTTTTACTCAATATAGGTCATCAAATCTCAGCAACAAGCTGTAATATCTTACTGAGATCATTTAGAAGCAAAACCCTTAAAATAAGTAAAACACTAACATAAAATCTACTTAGTTGAGAAGAATGATCTTATCAGACAGAAAATAAGCAAATATCACACTTATTTGAGATATGTCATCTTACTTAGATTTCAGTTTTTGCAGTGTACCTCAAGTCCAAACTTGTAGAAGAAGTAGTTGATGAAGTATTTGATGAAGCAGATGATGCCGATGTCCAGGTGTTGCCGGGTGATATCGTGGAAGATGATCCTGGCAGCGGGAGGCGACAGCTTGTTTCTCAGTCGGAAGTATTGCTGATGGCGGTAGATGGTCACCTCGAACGCCAAGAGTGCCAGAATGAGGAGGTTGTGCTGCACAAAAAAATTCACCGGTGGGATACATTATGGTTGTCTACAACCGAGCCTTTGTAGTTGTCTTTTGCAGCTCACCCTGATGTAGTCCAGCAGTTCCTCGTTCTTCTGCAGGCCCACCCAGTTGGCTGGATCCACCGGCCCCTTATAGAGCACGGAGTCCTGCATCTCCTCCTCTTGCTTAGTGGAGTAGGCTGCCGGCTGCAATGGGAAAGTCACACAGGTTTGATTCCCTATCACTGCATGAATACAAATAGCCAGTACACAAAGAGCCACACACAAAGTTTTCGTTTCACTAAGTGTAACTTGAACCAAGACAAAATCATCAAAACTTGTGACATATTAGCTTTTCTCCTTCACCTTTCCAATGCTTAACACATTTTCCCATATTGCTTAGAGTTTTTAGGGGTGCATGATAAATATTGGGCAAATAATTATTTGGCCGATATTAGAGATGTCCGATATCATCGGCCGATAAATGCTTTAAAATGTGTTATCAGAAATTATCGGTTTCAAAAAGTAAAATGTATGACTTTTTAAAACGCTGCTGTGTACACGGACGTAGGGAGAAGTACAGAGCGCCAATAAACCTTAAAGGCACTGCCTTAGCGTGCCGGCCCAATCACATAAATTCTACGGCTTTTCACACACACAAGTGAATGCAACGCATACTTGGTCAACAGCCATACAGGTCACACTGAGGGTGACCGTATAAACAACTTTAACACTGTTACAAATATGCGCCACACTGTGAACCCACAGCAAACAAGAATGACAAACACATTTCGGGAGAACATCCGCACCGTAACACAACATAAACACAGCAGAACAAATACCCAGAACCCCTTGCAGCACTACCTCCTCCGGGACGCTACAATATGCACCCCCCACCTCAACCTCCTCATGCTCTCTCAGGGAGAGCATGTCCCAAATTACAAGCTGCTGTTTTGAGGCATGTTAAAAAAAAGAATGCACTTTGTGACTTCAATAATAAATATGGCAGTGCCATGTTGGCATTTTTTTTTCCATAACTTGAGTTGATTTATTTTTGGAAAACCTTGTTACATTGTTTAATGCATCCAGCGGGGCATCACAACAAAATGAGGCATAATAATGTGTTAATTCCACGACTGTATATATCGGTATCGGTTGATATCGGAATCGGTAATTAAGAGTTGGACAATACCGGAATATCGGATATCGGTAAAAAAGCCATTATCGGACATCTCTAGCCGATATGGGTAATTATAACATCACACTGATAAATGTGATAACAATAAAAAATAGCTCCGCTAACTGCCAAAATCAATGCTCCAATGAAGCAAGATTACGCTTACAGTACTGTAAGTGGGTTAGGGTGAGCAAATCAAGCACTCCTTTTCTCCTACTTGCAATGCTGTAAGCCTGTCATAAACTGCCTCTGAGTAACTAGTGCTTCTCAATTATTTTCCCCCACCGTCACTCTCTACCACGTCTATAAATACCGTATTTTTCGGAGTATAAGTCGCTCCGGAGTATAAGTCGCACCGGCCGAAAATGCATAATAAAGAAGGAAAAAAAACATATATAAGTCGCACTGGAGTATAAGTCGCATTTTTTTGGGAAATGTATTTGATAAAAGCCAACACCAAGAATAGACATTTGAAAGGCAATTTAAAATGTCTAAAGAATAGTGAACAACAGGCTGAATAAGTGTACGTTATATGAGGCATAAATAACCAACTGGTATGTTAACGTAACATATTATGGTAAGAGTCATTCAAATAACTATAACATATAGATCAGGGGTCACCAACCTTTTTGAAAGCAAGAGCTACTTCTTGGGTAGTGATTAATGCGAAGGGCTACCAGTTTGATACACACTTAAATAAATTGCCAGAAATAGCCAATTTGCTCAATTTACCTTTAACTCTATGTTATTATTAATAATTAATGATATTTACACTTAATTGAACGGTTTAAAAGAGGACAAAACACGAAAAAAAATGACAATTCAATTTTGAAACATAGTTTATCTTCAATTTCGACTCTTTAAAATTCAAAATTAACCGAAAAAAAGAAGAGAAAAACTAGCTAATTCGAATCTTTTTGAAAAATTTTTAAAAAACAATTTATGGAACATCATTAGTAATTTTTCCTGATTAAGATTAATTTTAGAATTTTGATGACATATTTTAAATAGGTTAAAATCCAATCTACACTTTGTTAGAATATATAACAAATTGGACCAAGCTATATTTCTAACAAAAGACAAATTATTTCTTCTAGATTTTCCAGAACAAAAATTTTAAAAGAAATTCAAAAGACTTTGAAATAAGATATAAATTTGATTCTACAGATTTTCTAGATTTGCCAGAATAATTTTTTTGAATTTTAATCATAATAAGTTTGAAGAAATATTTCACAAATATTCTTCGTCGAAAAAACAGAAGCTAAAATGAATAATTAAATTAAAATGTATTTATTATTCTTTACAATAAAAAAAATAAATTTACTTGAACATTGATTTAAAATGTCAGGAAAGAAGAGGAAGGAATTTAAAAGGTAAAAAGCTATATGTGTTTAAAAATCCTAAAATAATTTTTAAGGTTGTATTTTTTTCTCTAAAATTGTCTTTCTGAAAGTTATAAGAAGCAAAGTAAAAAAATTTATGAATTTATTTAAACAAGTGAAGACCAAGTCTTTAAAACATTTTCTTGGATTTTCAAATTCTATTTGAGTTTTGTCTCTCTTAGAATTAAAAATGTCGGGCAAAGCGAGACCAGCTTGCTATTAAATAAATACAATTTAAAAAATAGAGGTAGCTCACTGGTAAGTGCTGCTGTTTGAGCTATTTTTAGAACAGGCCAGCGGGCTACTCATCTGGTCCTTACGGGCTACCTGGTGCCCGCGGGCACCGCGTTGGTGACCCCTGATATAGAACATGCTATACGTTTACCAAACAATCTGTCACTCCTAATCGCTAAATCCCATTAAATCTTATACGTCTAGTCTCTTACGTGAATGAGCTAAATAATATTTGATATTTTATGGTAATGTGTTAATCATTTCACACATAAGTCGCTCCTGAGTATAAGTCGCACCCCCGGCCAAACTATGAAAAAAACTGCAACTTATAGTCCGAAAAATACGGTAAAAATGTTTCTGAAAAATAAACAATTGTTTTTCCTTTCGTTTATTTTCTTTTCTTTTTCCACTCAAGTTATACCATCGAGGGTTGTATGACTTCTTGTTGCACTCAGATGACTATTTCCTGCTGTGTTCACGTCATAGCTTACCATGGTGCAATTCTTGGAGAAGGACGACGGCTTGATAGACGTGAGCTGGTACAGCATTTTGCACACGATGATGACACATGTCCAGACGGAGCAAACACTGGAGGCCAGAGGTCGATACTGGCTGTAGGGCAGCGCGAAGGCCCACGACGCCAGGAAAACATAGTTCAGCAAAGACACCTGCTCGGGAGACAATAGATATGAGGAAGACATCCCAAAAAAATGTCACGCCATTGGGATAAAACTCGCTCGCTGTATAGTTACCTCACGGATGGCAACCAGGACAATGTAGCAAGACACGATCTTGATGATGTGGATCTCCAGGAGCCACCAGATGAACAGCTGCAGCTTGTGAAAATACTCCAGGAACTTCAGGAAGAGCACGGTGAGCCGGTCGATCACCAGGTGCCATTTGTTCTTCAGGTCTGGGGAGATGAAAACCACACGCCTTAAAATGCTGGCGCTTTGCCACCGAAGCAAACTACCATTAAATAAGAGCACTTAGACACCGTAGAGCAGATCTGCGCCAAGGTTTACACCTTTGTTACCCAGCTGTGACATGAGTCAATGAACAACCGCTAGCTTTAATATCTAAAAAAAGACGGTTCATTTTTTTATTTGCACAATACAAACAGTACAAAAGGTAACATTGTAAAAAACAAAACAAAACATGGAGTCAAGAAATTAGTAGGGATGTCCTATAATATCGGACTGACGATATTATCGGCCGATAAATGCTTTAAAATGTAATATCGGAAATTATCGGTATCGGTTTCAAAAAGTAAAATGTATGACTTTTTAAAACGCCGCTGTGTACACGGACGTAGGGAGAAGTACAGAGCGCCAATAAACCTTAAAGGCACTGCCTTTGCGTGCCGGCCCAGTCGCATACATTCTACGGCTTTTCACACACACAAGTGCATGCAAGGCATACTTGGTCAACAGCCATACAGGTCACACTGAGGGTAGCCGTATGAACAACTTTAACACTGTTACAAATATGCGCCACACTGTGAACCCACAGCAAACAAGAATGACAAACACATTTCGGGAGAACATCCGCACCGTAACACAACATAAACACAACAGAACAAATACCCAGAACCCCTTGCAGCACTAACTCTTCCAGGACGCTACAATATACAACCCCGCCCACCTCAACCTCCTCATGGTCTCTCAGGGAGAGCATGTCCCAAATTCCAAGCTGCTGTTTTGAGGCATGTTAAAAAAAATAAGGCACTTTGTGACTTCAATAATAAATATGGCAGTGCCATGTTGGCATTTTTTTTTCCATAACTTGAGTTGATTTATTTTGGAAAACCTTGTTACATTGTTTAATGCATCCAGCGGGGCATCACAACAAAATGAGGCATAATAATGTGTTAAATCCACGACTGTATATATCGGTATCGGTTGATATCGGAATCAGTAATTAAGAGTTGGACAATATCGGAATATCGGCAAAAAAGCCATTATCGGACATCTCCAGAAATTAGTAATGAGAAATACGTAATAAGAAATAACGAATAAGTGCAGGTGAGAAAAGAAACCCAAAAAGGCGTATGCAAGGTTCTCACCTAAAGCAGTAAATTAACAAACAAAATTAAATAAGATAAGTAGTCTACCTTGTGTGGATTGAGTCTAGGTGTGTGTGTGTATGTGTGTGAGGAAGTATAGCGCTACATTATAAGGTAGGAACAGATGGAGAATGTCGTTTCATCGAGCTGGCCCTTAATATATGTTGAAAGCTACTGAGTGAAGATGAAGAGTTTGGAATACACAGGTGACTATTCCAGAGTAAAGGACCTCTGCGTTTGATGGAAAACTGGCTAAGAGTGATACGGCCAAAGATAGGACGGAGATGATCAGTTTGTCTAGTTACGATAATGAACTTGCGAATTGGTCTTAAAATAATCTTTGAAAGGTGTAGGAAGCTTATTAGGGAGGTAAGTACATTTATAGATAAAAGAAGAGGACTGAACTGTCTTGATATCATAAATAAAAATGGATAGTACCGCATTTTTCAGAGTATAAATCGCTCCGGAGTATAAGTCGCACCGGCCGGAAATGCATAATAAAGAAGGAAAAAAACATACTGTATATAAGTCGCACTGGAGTATAAGTCGCATTTATTTATTTGATAAAACTCAACACCAAGAATAGACATTTGAAAGGCAATTTAAAATAAATGAAGAATAGTGAACAACAGGCTGAATAAGTGTACGTTATATGAGGCATAAATAACCAACTGCTATGTTAACGTAACATATTATGGTAAGAGTCATTCAAATAACTATAACATATAGAACATGCTATACGTTTACCAAACAATCTGTCACTCCTAATCGCTAAATCCCATGAAATCTTATACGTCTAGTCTCTTACGTGAATGAGATCAATAATATTATTTGATATTTTACGCTAATGTGTTAATAATTTCACACATAAGTCGCTCCTGAGTATAAGTCGCACCCCCGGCCAAACTATGAAAA
Organism: Entelurus aequoreus; assembly: GCF_033978785.1. Classification (NCBI taxonomy): domain Eukaryota; kingdom Metazoa; phylum Chordata; class Actinopteri; order Syngnathiformes; family Syngnathidae; genus Entelurus; species Entelurus aequoreus. The sequence goes on along the minus strand of NC_084746.1, from coordinate 49,865,817 downwards.
AAACTGCGACTTATAGTCTGAAAAATATTTAGTTTCCTAAACATCAACATCAAATTACAAAAGTGGTGCGTTGCAATTTGACTGAGCTGTGAACGTGTTTAAATGTGACTTTTCTTCAAAAATTGTCTTATTTCTTATCAACAATAACATGAGATGTCTTAAAAAGTTGAATGGACAAATACTTCAATATTTACTCGTTATGTTAAAAAATAGCATCCACAAAAAAAACCTGAAAATAACCTAGAAATGCAAGGATGTAGACAACCGCGGTGAATTCCATCAGGCATTCTCCAATTGTTTATGATCCATCCATCCATTTTCTACCGCTTGTCCCTTTTGGGGTCGCGGGGGGTGCTGGAGCCTATCTCAGCTGCATTCGGGCGGAAGGCGGGGTACACCCTGGACAAGTCGCCACCTCATCACAGGGCCAACACAGATAGACAGACAACATTCACACACTAGGGACCATTTAGTGTTGCCAATCAACCTATCCTCAGCATCCACAAATCCCCACTAATGGAGATTTATTCAATCAGTGCTAGCGAATTAGCTAAAGCCATATGCTGTCAACTCATTGTCTAACACAGCTCTTAAGTTGTTGGGAGGGCAAGTTCGCACAACGTACGATTGCGCAGCCACACTAGCAGGCATACATTGAATAGATGTGTCATTTGAATGACAAAAAATGTAATCAAAAACATGTATACCGTATTTTTCGGACTATAAGTCGCAGTTTTTTTTCATAGTTTGGCCGGGGGTGCGACTTATACTCAGGAGCGACTTATGTGTGAAATTATTAACACATTAGCGTAAAATATCAAATAATATTATTTAGCTCATTCACGTAAGACAGTGGTCCCCAACCACCGGGCCCGATTGGTACCGGGCCGCACAAGAATAAAAAAAAAAAAAATATATATATATATTTTTTTTTTAAATGAAATCAACATAAAAAACACAATATATACATTATATATCAATATAGATCAATACAGTCTGCAGGGATACAGTCCGTAAGCACACATGATTGTATTTATTTATGTAAAAAAAAAAAAAAAAAAAATTTTTTTTTTTTAAAGAGACTAGACGTATAAGATTTCATGGGATTTAGCGATTAGGAGTGACAGATTGTTTGGTAAACGTATAGCATGTTCTATATGTTATAGTTATTTGAATGACTCTTACCATAAAATGTTACGTTAACATACCAGGCACCTTCTCAGTTGGTTATTTATGCCTCATATAACGTACACTTATTCAGCCTGTTGTTTACTATTAATTATTTATTTTAAATTGCCTTTCAAATGTCTATTCTTGGTGTTGGCTTTTATCAAATACATTTCCCCAAAAAATGTGATTTATACTCCAGTACGATTTACTGTATTTTCCGCACTATAAGGTGCACCGGATTATAAGGCGCACCTTCAATGAATGGCCTATTTTAAAACTTTGTTCATATATAAGGCGCACCGCATTATAAGGCGCATAGAATAGACGCCACAGGAAAGGCTGGGGTTACGTTATGCATCCTGTAGTTGCGAGACCTGTTGTGGCTCAATATTGGTCCATATATAAGGCGCACTGTCAGCTTTTGAGAACATTTTAAGTTTTTAGGTGCGCCTTATAGTGCGGAAAATACGGTATATATGTTTTTTTCCTTCTTTATTATGCATTTTCAGCCGGTGCGACTTATACTCCGGAGCGACTTATACTCCGAAAAATACGGTAATCATCAGATGATCCAATCCAGATGAAACAACCTTTGCAAACAGACGATGAGGAGCCCACTGTTTGGGATACAATTAACAAAAAGGAAAAAGTTATGATTATAGACTTCCCCATTAAATATTGACACTACTGAAACTGTCACATTAGAGAGGATGCATTTAGGTCATTCAAAAATTCATTAGGCCCCAGACGGGGATTTATCACCATTATTCTATGTTCTGTGCGTAGAAACAACATTTGAACTTAAACAAAAAAATCAGTTCTGCCTGACAGTGCCAATACATCCAGGATGCAGCTGCACTTGCAGGAAACAAGTAACAGGTTGAAGTGGGAACACAGCTTGAGCTACATGCGGTGTCCGAACAGAAAACTCCAGATAAATCTTGCAGAGACAAAAAAAATGTTCACTGGACGGACCTCCGCGGCTGCGCTCGCAGTGATTAACGGGCGGCGGCTGGAGATGCCGGGCCGCAGATACCCGAGGAGTGGGGCAACATAAATTTTGTAGACATTATTTACTCGTGGGGTTCAAATAGGTGGTGGTTCAAATAGGTTTGAAACGCCACCATTGCAAATTCAAACTCATGAATTATACTCCGGATATATATAGTATATACCAGGGGTCACCAACCTTTTTGAAACCAAGAGCTACTTCTTGGGTACTGATTAATGCGAAGGGCTACCAGTTTGATACACACTTAAATAAATTGCCAGAAATAGCCAATTTGCTCAATTTACCTTTAACTCTGTTATTATTAATAATTAATGATATTTACACTTAATTGAACGGTTTAAAAGAGAAGAAAACACGAAAAAAATGACAATTAAATTTTGAAACATAGTTTCTCTTCAATTTCAACTCTTTAAAATTCAAAATTCAACCGAAAAAAAGAAGTGAAAAACTAGCTAATTCGAATCTTTTTGAAAAAAATTAAAAAAAATAATTTATGGAACATCATTAGTAATTTTTCTTGATTAAGATTAATTTTAGAATTTTGATGACATGTTTTAAATAGGTTAAAATCCAATCTACACTTTGTTAGAATATATAACAAGTTGGACCAAGCTATATTTCTAATAAAGACAAATCATTATTTATTCTAGATTTTCCAGAATTTTTTTTTAAAAGAAACTCAAAAGACTTTGAAATAAGATTTCAATTTGATTCTACAAATTTTCTAGATTTGCCAGAATAATTTTTTTGAATTTTAATCATAATAAGTTTGAAGAAATATTTCACAAATATTCTTCGTCGAAAAAACAGAAGCTAAAATGAAGAATTAAATTAAAATGTATTTATTATTCTTTACAATAAAAAAAAATTAATTTACTTGAACATTGATTTAAATTGTCAGGAAAGAAGAGGAAGGAATTTAAAAGGTAAAAAGGTATATGTGTTTAAAAATCCTAAAATCATTTTTAAGGTTGTATTTTTTCTCTAAAATTGTCTTTCTGAAAGTTATAAGAAGCAAAGTAAAAAAATTAATGAATTGATTTAAACAAGTGAAGACCAAGTCTTTAAAATATTTTCTTGGATTTTAAATTATATTTGAGTTTTGTCTCTCTTAGAATTAAAAATGTCGGGCAAAGCGAGACCAGCTTGCTAGTAAATAAATAACATTTAAAAAATAGAGGCAGCTCACTGGTAAGTGCTGCTATTTGAGCTATTTTTATAACAGGCCAGCGGGCTACTCATCTGGTCCTTACGGGCTACCTGTTGCCCGCGGGCACCGCGTTGGTGACCCCTGGTATATAGTATATTCATATAAATTAATCTGGTCAGCAGGCAGCAGTGGTGTGCTGTCAGGGCCAGCAAGGCCTTCTCTGCTGGCCTAACATAACCAGAAATCATCATCATAATTAAAGATAAAAGTAATTTTTTATTTACTTTCCCTAAATATTAGAGATGTCCGATAATGGCTTTTTTGCCGATATTCCGATATTGTCCAACTCTTAATCACCGATATCAACCGATACCGATATATACAGTCATGGACTTAACACATTATTATGCCTAATTGTGTTGTGATGCCCCGCTGGATGCATTAAACAATATAACAAGGTTTTCCAAAATAAATCAACTCAAGTTATGGAAAAGAAATGCCAACATGGCACTGCCATATTTATTATTGAAGTCACAAAGTGCATTATTTTTTTTAACATGCCTCAAAACAGCAGCTTGGAATCTGGGACATGCTCTCCCTGAGAGAGCATGAGGAGGTTGAAGTGGGCGAGGTTAGGGGGGGCGAGGTTGAGGTGGGGTGGGGGGGTGTAGCGGGGGGTGTATATTGTAGCGTCCCAGAAGAGTTAGTGCTGCAAGGGGTTCCGGGTATTTGTTCTGTTGTGTTTATGTAGTGTTACGGTGCGGATGTTCTCCCGAAATGTGTTTGTCATTCTTGTTTGGTGTGGGTTCACAGTGTGGCGCATATTTGTAACAGTGTTAAAGTTGTTTATACGGCCACCCTCAGTGTGACCTGTATGGCTGTTGATCGACCTGTATGGCTGTTGATCAAGTATGCCTTGCATTCACTTATGAGTGTGTGAAAAGCCGTAGATATCATGTGACTGGGCCTTCAAGGTTTATTGGCGCTCTGTACTCCTCCCTACGTCCGTGTACACAGCGGCGTTTTAAAAAGTCATACATTTTACTTTTTGAAACCGATACCGATAATTTCCGATAATACATTTCAAAGCATTTATCGGCCGATAATATCAGCAGTCCGATATTATCGGACATCCCTACTAAATATCTAAAAGTATTCATATTCTCTTCATGTCATATTATGTTCCTTCCAGTGCTGTTGTTTTTCGGTTAGAGTTTTTATCCAATCAGAATTCAGCTAGCTAATGTTGCCATGCTGTACCAAATCTGCCCGAGGCCTTCAGAACCAACAATGCGGGCGTCTGTGCGCTGTAAGTGAACGGGCACATACAGTTGATAGATAATTGCGACAGCCAATCAGATCACAAGCTGTTGTCAGTTAGGCCTTCTAGCTGACCTCCCGTTGAACGTGACATTTACACGTCCTGTGATTGGATACTCACTGGTTTGAGCCGTGGCGGTGCGATGCAGATCAGCAGAGCCACACCCGGGGCCGTTAGCAGATTAATTTAAATTCAAATCATCCGCTAATGGGCTACCTGGTAGCCTGACGTTAACGTGACTGTGATTGGATACTCACTTGTCACTCCCAAGTGAGTATCCAATCAGAAGTTGCACTTTACGAAATCAGTAAGTGTTCCACCGGAGCGGAGCCATAGCAGAGAAACCCACATAGAAGGAGAGCAAAACGTTAATGAGGTGGCAAATATATCGTATATTTGCAAGGCCATTTTAAAGAAGGATATTTAAAGAGAAACTACATCTTGTGAGACGAGGGTAGCTTAGCTAGGAAGCTAGCTAAGCTACCCCGGCGATGAAATGGTGAAATGCCCGCCACTTCCACTCGAATCAACCGACTTCGAGTGGTACCACTGGCTCATATGGCATCGGATGGGTGATACAAATTGTGAGTTCAAATATTTTATTTCTCTATTTTGTCAAACTGAATATGTTTTGTTTTTTTCAATTATTGTAATTTTGACAATACCACGTGAGATAGGTCTTAATTGCTGATGCGGGTTTGATTTTTTAAATGTGCCGGATAATAGCCCGTTTTGTACACTGTTGAGGTGATTCAATATCCAGTAGTGCGCAAGTGTGTTTCTGTATAGTATTTCTCCAGCCATGGTTATGTGGGGACATCAATGATGGTATATGGAGAGGTAATTATTGAAGTCGGACATCACTGAAGGCCTAGGTGGGAAACGCACGGCCCGCCACTGGCAGGCAGGAATGATCAAGAACTCAACGGTACGGTCATTTCCATTCCATTCCATTTCTAGAGCTATTTTCACAATTTTCCTCTCTGTCATGACCTTCTTAGTGGCACGCAGTGTTGGGACTAACGCGTTACAAAGTAAAGCGTTACTGTAACGCCGTTATTTTCGGCGGTAACTAGTAGTCTAACGCATTATTTTTTCAATTCAGTAACTCAGTTACCGTTACTACATGATGCGTTACTGCGTTATTTTACGACTATTTTTTATATAGTATAGGCTAGAAACTGAGAAGATCTGAGTGTGTTTTATTGAAGAGCTGCGGTGTCATCTTTCTGAATCTTCCTGTGTCACAAGGAAGAGAAGAGTCGCTGTGTGTGTGTGTGTGTGTGTGTGTGTGTGTGTGTGTGTGTGTGTGGGTGGGGGTGGGGGTGGGGGCGTGTCTGTGTTTACTAACAAGACATCATGGCGGAGCCGAAGAAGAGTTTCTTAACATGGAGATATTCTCGCTACTTTTCTTTTGTCCAGCACAAAGAAAATAACATTTGTGTCTTGGATCAAAGATCTTATCTACTGCCCAAAACAGCAATTCAAATCTGCTGAAACAGCTACAAAAGCAACATGCTTCGACAAAGCTAGTAAAGAGAGACCCAGACTCCGATGCCACTTCACTTCCACCTCCACCTGAAGTGGTGGAGCAACAGCGGCTGGATTTTAACGGAGGGACTGCTAGCCAGGACCACGTTAAACCCAGATTCCGAACTAACAAAGGTCTTAACTCATTCTCTTTCTATGCCACATCAATGTGGAATGCGCTCCCAACAGGTACAAAAGAAAGGGCATCTCTATCCTCCTTCAAAACCGCAATAAAAGTTCACCTCCAGGCAGCTACAACCCTAAACTAACACCCTCCCCGGATTGCTAATAATCAAATGTAAACAATCAAATGCAGATACTTTTTCTTATGCCTTCTGATCTCTCTCTCTCTCTCTCTCTCTCTCTCTCTCTCTCTCTCTCTATGTCCACTACTTGATGTCCATATCCTCCCCCCCCCTCCACACCCCTGATTGTAAATAATGTAAATAATTCAATGTGATTATCTTGTGTGATGACTGTATTATGATGATAGTATATATGATAGTATATAATGAATCAATTTAAGTGGACCCCGACTTAAACAAGTTGAAAAACTTATTCAGGTGTTACCATTTAGTGGTCAATTGTACGGAATATGTACTTCACTGTGCAACCTACTAATAAAAGTCTCAATCAATCAATCAAAAAAAGATCCTATCTACTGCCCAAAACAGCAATTCAAATCTGCTGAAACAGCTACAAAAGCAACAGGCTTCGACAAAGTTAGTAAAGAGAGACACAGACTCCGATGCCACTTGACCTCCACCTCCACCTGAAGTGGTGGAGCAACAGCCGCAACAGCAGCTGGATTTTAACGGAGGGACTGCTAGCCAGGACAACATTGATAGAGCCATTGCAGCGTATGTGCTAGAAGACATGCAGGCTATTTCTACAGTGGAGACACCCGCTTTCAGGCAGCTAATGGCACGAAAACATTTTCCAAGTTCCTGGACACAGTGGACAGTGAGTACATAAAAATGGAAAGCAAGCTAAAGAAGACATTCCAAACTCTGCCTCTGCTCATCATTCAGGACTGAAGGTACACACACTCTGTCAACTCTCTTATATACTGTTGCTCTTTCATTCTAGACTTCTGCAGCTATTTCAAATAGTTTTGTCAATTTGTTCTGGCCCGAAATAAATTGGCCCTTTGAAACATATCTTTGTCTTTGTGTGTTGTACGTAGACCACATTGTTTGTGTGTTGTACGTAGACCACATTGTTTGTGTGTTGTACGTAGACCACATTGCTTAGCAGAGTTCAGTGATGCAAATGCATGTCAAGTTGATCAACAGATTGTATTATTCTCCAATGCAATAACAGTACTAAAGTGAAGGCTAAAAGTGCATTAATGGGAGCCTTTTAAAAAAAAAAAAAAAAGGAAGTAACTAGTTACTTTTCACAGTAACGCATTACTTTTTGGTGTAAATAACTGAGTTAGTAATTGAGTTACTTTTGAAATAAAGTAACTAGTAACTGTAACTAGTTACTGGTTTCCAGTAACTAACCCAACACTGGTGGCATGATAAGCTGCACCAAAAAAGCCAAAGAAAAAGCAATATTTTGATGTAGACTCCAGAAAATGTTGACTATTGGGCTTACAAATTTGAGGTTCCACCATTAGATTTTGAGAGTAACTTGCCCAGAGACAGAATCAAGACCCGGCGCCCTTACCGGAGCTCTGCTCGGTGCTCTGTCCTGGCTCAGTGCCCACGCTGAAGAGGTGGCTTTCGTCTGTGCTGGACTGCCTGGCGTCGGAGAGGCTGCCAGGCTTGGTACCGGCCGAACTCGCATCATCCGCCACCACAACCAGGGTCTGCTCTTTGGAGACGCCGCAGTCGGCCCGCACGCTTTGGGGCCCCTGCTCCTCATCCTTGCTCTTGGACAGCGAGGCGTCCCCAGAGCTTGCGCTGAGCATGGTGAGGTCTGCCAGGCTGCCGTCCGGGTGAACCAGCCTGGCGACATGTCGGGGGTTATTACACACAAACAGGACCACTCACGTGTGAAGCGTACACTATGCACTTATGAGGACTTTAAAGGCCTACTGAAAGCCACTACTACCGACCACGCAGTCTGATAGTTTATATATCAATGATGAAATCTTAACATTGCAACACATGCCAATACGGCCGGGTTAACTTATAAAGTGACATTTAAAATTTCCCGGGAAATTTTGGATTTATGATGACGTATGCGCGTGACGAAGTCAGTTTAACGGAAGTTATGGTACCCCGTAGAATCCTATACAAAAAGCTCTGTTTTCATTTCATAATTCCACAGTATTCTGGACATCTTTTGCAATTTGTTTAATGAACAATGAAGGCTGCAAAGAAGACAGTTGTAGGTGGGATCGGTCTATTAGCAGCGGACTACAGCAACACAACCAGGAGGACTTTGTTGGAGAGCAGACGCGCTAGCCGCCGACCTCACCTTGACTTCCTACGTCTCCGGGCCGCCAAACGCATCGGGTGAAGTCCTTCGTCCTTCTGCCGATCGCTGGAACGCAGGTGAGCACGGGTGTTGATGAGCAGATGAGGGCTGGCTGGCGTAGGTGGAGAGCTAATGTTTTTAGCATAGCTCTGTGCGGTCCGGTTGCTAAGTTAGCTTCAATGGCGTCGTTAGCACAGCATTGTTAACCTTCGCCAGCCTGGAAAGCATTAACCGTGTATTTACATGTCCACGGTTTAAAAGTATTGTTGATTTTCTATCTATCCTTCCAGTCAGGGGTTTATTTTTTTTGTTTCTATATGCAGTTAAAGCACGATGCTATCACGTTAGCTCGTAGCTAAAGCATTTCGCCGATGTATTGTCGTGGAGATAAAAGGCACTGAATGTCCATTTTGCGTTCTCGACTCTCATTTTCAAGAGGATATAGTATCCCAGGTGGTTTAAAATACAAATCCGTGATCCACAATAGAAAAAGGAGAGAGTGTGGAATCCAATGAGCCAGCTTGTACCTAAGTTACGGTCAGAGCGAAAAAAGATACGTCCATCACTGCCTCTCAAGTCCTTCACTGTAACGTTCCTCATCTACGAATCTTTCATCCTCGCTCAAATTAATGGGGTAATCGTCACTTTCTCGGTCCGAATCTCTCTCGCTCCATTGTAAACAACGGGGAATTGTGAGGAATACTAGCTCCTGTGACGTCACGCTACTTCCGCTACAGGCAAGGCTTTTTTTTTTATCAGCGAGCAAAAGTTGCGAACTTTATCGTCGATTTTCTCTACTAAATCCTTTCAGCAAAAATATGGCAATATCGCGAAATGATCAAGTATGACACATAGAATGGATCTGCTATTCCCGTTTAAATAAAAAAAATCATTTCAGTAGGCCTTTAATTTACCTTCAACCTCATTTTGCTAGCATGTAGACTGGCTCTATAAACATCTGTTTGATTGAATTGTGAACTATCTCACTGTGGAGGAACTGCTATGAGTCCATTACACTTGCACATTTGGAGGCATCTTGTCCTCATGAGTCCATAAATACAACACACACACACACTTGAGGCTCCCCTGCAAATGCTTGGACTCGTTGCTCAGGGAACTGCAGCAACGTCGCATCAGGCATCACAAAGCGGTGCAACTTTCCCTCTGAATCTTTATAAAAAATAGATTTTTTCTGGACATTACAGGCTGATGAGTTGTGGGCGGGGAAGTTGGAGAAGGCCTTCTCAGGCAAGGGGGTTGGGTTGTTTGGCTGCATGTCAAAGTTGAACACTGCGCTCTGAGGCTGATCACACTTACTTGTGCTGTTGACTTAGTTTTTGCTTGATGCTGCTCAGGAGGCAAGATGAGGGATTAAGCGAAGAGAGAAAGGACAGACTGAGACTTGAAAAACATCAATTAGTTGTTCAGATTGTCTTTTGGAAGGGTGGGGGCTTCAGGCTTGTTCTGGAAGAGTTTCATTCCAAAATCAAGCATGCTGGCTGATAGGTTGGTTTGACTGTTAGAAACAAGTATGAGAGTGCTGGGGCTTCAGGCACAATAAAAGAAACCAAACTTGAATAACAAAAGCATCAAAGTCAGCAAAAATACCCTACATTTAAGAAGAATGTTTTGTTATTGCAGACCAGGAGGGCAGGACAGGTGAGGTAAGGGCACTTCAGGTAGTACGTAGGGACGGGGTTGAGTTGAGTTTGAGTGTATTTCGAACATGCAAGCATACAACATGATACATCACAATTTCCAGTTTCTCTTTTCAACATGTGTGTCAGCTAAAGATAAAATATTAAGGTTCGTTTTACACTCTTTGCTGACGAGAAAGGGTTATCTAGCTTGTTATTGCGGAGTTATCTAGTGGATGACCCTATGTTCTTTTGTGCTGTGTGGGTGACTGTTGGCTAAGCTGCTATTAACAAATAAAAAAGCACTTCCAGTAATTTCTGGTCTATAAGCTGCTACTTTATTCAGGGATCTCTGGGAGGTTCAAATTTTTTTTTTAAATAGAGGAATTGAAAAATATCAGCCGACGTTCAAGGGGGCCCTTTTGGGGGTTTACGGGACATCGCCCCCTGAAGTTGAAGAGATTTGACCATTTTTAAGATTTTTTTTTACATAAATTCGGTACAAATGCAAGAAAACCGCTCGGGATGGTCTCCTTCTGGCCCCACTATGGACTGGACTCTCACTATTATGTTAGATCCACTATGGACTGGACTCTCACTATTATGTTAGATCCACTATGGACTGGACTCTCACTATTATGTTAGATCCACTATGGACTGGACTCTCACAATATTATGCTAGATCCACTCAACGTCCATGGCATCGGTCGCCCTGGGGAGGGGAAACTGTTTTATTTTAGATATGTAATCCTCCATGGTAAAAGTCCAAGCAAACAATGGCTGCGCACTCTTGCTGTCGGTTGTCTTCTTCTGCTGCACGGGTCTTCTGCAGTACCAGCAGTCGCAAGAACGATTACTAGCGCCCTCTACCACCAGGAGGCGGGAGTCATTTAATGACTCCTATTTGACCCGGCGGAAGTGCCAAGCATGCGCTAATTATTTTGCAAAACGAGTTTGACCCGGCTGTAATTCGAGGCATGCGAATACCATATTCCCGGCGCCAATTGAAAGAAATACGGTATGTTTAATGTACCGTATTTTTCGGACTGTAAGTCGCAGTTTTTTTCATAGTTTGGCCGGGGGTGCGACTTATACTCAGGAGCGACTTATGTGTGAAATGATTAACACATTAGCGTAAAATATCAAATAATATTATTGATGTCATTCACGTAAGAGACTAGACGTATAAGATTTCATGGGATTTAGCGATTAGGAGTGACAGATTGTTTGGTAAACGTATAGCATGTTCTATATGTTATAGTTATTTGAATGACTCTTACCATAATATGTTACGTTAACATACCAGGCACGTTCTCAGTTGGTTATTTATGCCTCATATAACGTACACTTATTCAGCCTGTTGTTCACTATTCTTTATTTATTTTAAATTGCCTTTCAAATGTCTATTCTTGGTGTTGGCTTTTATCAAATACATTTCCCCCAAAAATGCGACTTATACTCCAGTGCGACTTATATGTTTTTTCCCTTCTTTATTATGCATTTTCGGCCGGTGCGACTTATACTCCGGAGCGACTTATACTCCCAAAAATATACGGTACCCTAAGATTTTTTGTTAAAATAAAGCCAATAATGTCATTTTTTTGGTCCCCTTTATTTAGAAAAGTATCGGAAAGTACCAAAAAGTATCGAAATAATTTTAGTGCCGGTACCAAAATATTGGTATCGGGACAACACTGGTAGACCTACATTTTGTCCAAGTTATAAGGCCGGAAATTAGGGTACTTATCTTAAAGAACCTATTGTTGCATGTTGGACTTTAGAGGCTCTGTTGTAGTTGGTGAGGTAGTGCTGTAAGTCAGGACCAGGCTGGGATGGTGCCATGTTGGAAGAGGACCAGGCCAAGTTGTAAAAAGGGACAAGTCAGATAGCAAGGTCAAGTAGTGTGCAGGGACAGGCCAGTTGGGAAATGTTGGGTTGTCAATTAGGACATATAAAGAAGTAAGTAAGGTCAAGGCGGGTAAGAAGGGAGAGGTAGGTTAAGAGTGTGGAGGTGTGGAAGACGCAGGAGAAGAACCAGGATGCTGATGGATGGATGCCACATAAAGCGAGCCTCTACCCACCTATTCATGATCAGATAGACACGCCCGCTGACTTTAGAGTGGCTGCGAGAGGAAGAAAAAGGAAGAGCGGCGCCAAAGAGATAGGAAGCAGGTCACGGGGAGAAGCAGACAAAGACCCACAACACGATACCACAACCTCCACTTGACAGTGTTTTTCAACACACAACATGTGAGCGCCACCTGTAGATAGTGCTCTCCTCTTTGGCCACCACCGCCTGGAGGTCGGTGAGCTGCAGGAAGCGGTCGTGGAAGTAGTGCAGGTGGAGAATGCACACCAGCAGAAAGGACGTGGGGATGAAAATCCTGGTGAACAGCTCTGAGACCGAGAACTTCTCAAGGCCCAGGTCCCGAAAGCTGCATAAAGGGAAAACAAAATAAAATCAGGACTTGCGTGTCAAACTTGCCAGGTTTGGGAGGCCGATTCATAAACCTGGCGCACACCTGTCTTTGTTGCCCGCTGTGTCGGATCTGAACTGGAAGGTGTAAACAGCGATGAGCACCAGCATGGTGTACATCACCACCGACATCCAGAAGTACTTCAGGATTCTTCGCCACCACTCGTAATGGACCTACACGGGGAGACCGTTACGATAAGTGGGTTTTATGGAGCTAACGGTCAGCCATTAACTGCAGCGACGCGCGCAATGACAGTGCGCTCAATGACACAGTGCGCTCAATGACACAGTGCGCTCAATGACACAGTGCGCTCAATGACAAAGTGCGCTCAAGGGGACGCAGAGCGACTGCTTCGGTTTTATGGGCCATTCGATTATAAAGCAGTCAATTTTTACAACGCCGCATTAACGGTCAGCTCCTCCTTTCCAGGCCATTATTGAATTGGCAATTTGGAACACACGGTTTTGGGAATGTGGTTGAAATACTTTCTGGCCACAGCATTAGATGTACCTGCACAATCTGATGATATCCAATACAATCAAAAACTCTGCCTCTAAATCATTACGTGCAATGTTATTTCACTCCAGTCCTGTAGGCGGTGCACACCGCCAATACTTGCCAAACACTCCCAAGTAGGGATGTCCAATAATGGCTTTTTGCCGATATCCGATATGCCGATACTGTCCAACTCTTTAATTACCGATACCGATATCAACCGATATATACAGTCGTGGAATTATTATTATTATTATTACACATTTTTATGCCTAATTTGGACAACCAGGTATGGTGAAGATAAGGTACTTTTTAAAAAAATGAATCAAATAAAATAAGATAAATAAATTAAAAACATTTTCTTGAATAAAAAAGAAGTAAAACAATATAAAAAACAGTTACATAGAAACTAGTAATTAATGAAAATTTGTAAAATTAACTGTTAAAGGTTAGTATTATTAGTAGGGATGTCCGATAATGGCTTTTGCCGATATTCCGATATTGTCCCACTCTTTAATTACCGATACCGATATCAACCGATACCGATATCAACCAATATATGCAGTCGTGGAATTAACACATTATTATGCCTAATTTGGACAACCAGGTATGGTGAAGATAAGGTACTTTTTAAAAAAATTGTAAAATAAGATAAATAAATAAAAACATTTTTCTTGAATAAAAAAGAAAGTACAACAATATAAAAACAGTTACATAGAAACTAGTAATGAATGAAAATTAGTAAAATTAACTGTTAAAGGTTAGTACTATTAGTGGAGCAGCAGCACGCACAATCATGTGTGCTTACGGACTGTATCCCTTGCAGACTGTATTGATATATATTGATATATAATGTAGGAAGCAGAATATTAATAACAGAAAGAAACAACCCTTTTGTGTGAATGAGTGTAAATGGGGAGGGAGGTTTTTTGGGTTGGTGCACTAATTGTAAGTGTATCTTGTGTTTTTATGTGGATTTGATAAAAACAAACAAAAAAAACGATACTGATAATTAAAAAAAAACGATACCGATAATTTCCGATATTACATTTTAACGCATTTATCGTCCGATAATATCGGCAGACCGATATTATCGGACATCTCTAATGAAAATTGCTCGTCGGTTCGAGGAACTTGTTTGTCACTCACCAATGTTACGCCACATGTACGTGCACATACACAGAACCAGTCCCAGAGAAGCAACCAACAAGTTGCAGCCCATTCTGTAGTAGCTAAATTGCAATCATTAGCTAACTGCACATAACGTTAATGTGCCTGCACGTGTTCCATACGGACACAGTTACAGTATGTCATTATGTGCTGAAAGTCGTAAAAGGGGGGTATACAATGCTTAAAACAGAGTTAGCGCCCGTTAGGTTGCAAACAGCCCCCTTTGATGAGTAATTAAAGGTAAAGTACCACTGATAGTCTCACTCACACACACACACACTAAGTGTGGTGAAATTACCCTCTGCATTTGACCCTTCCCCTTGGTCCACCTACTGGGAGATGAGGGGAGCAGTGAGCAGCAGCGGTGGCCACGCTCGGGAATCATTTCGGTGATTTATCCCAGTGTTTTTCAACCTTTTTTGAGCAGAGGCACATTTTTTGCGTTGAAAAAATGCGGAGGCACGCCACCAGCAGAAATCATTAAAAAACAAAACTCGGTTGACAGTAAAAAGTCGTTGTCGCAATTGTTGGATATGACTTTAAACCATAACCAAGCATGCATCAATATAGCTCTTGTCTCAAAGTAGGTGTACTGTCACCACCTGTCACATCACGCCCTGACTTATTTGGAGTTGTTTTCTGTTTTCCTGTGTGTAGTGTCTTAGTTCTTGTCTTGCGCTCCTATTTTGGTGGCTTTTTCTCTTTTTTTGGTATTTTCCTGTAGCAGTTTCATGTCTTCCTTTGAGTGATATTTCCCGCATCTACTTTGTTTTAGCAATCCAAAATTTTGTAGTTGTTTTTATCCGTCTTAGTGGGGACATTGTTGATTGTCATGTCATGTTCGGATGTACTTTGTGGACGGCGTCTTTGCTCCACAGTAAGTCTTTGCTGTCGTCCAGCATTGTGTTTTTGTTTACCGTATTTTTCGGAGTATAAGTCGCACCAGCCGAAAATGCATAATAAAGAAGGAAAAAAACATATATAAGTCGCACTGGAGTATAAGTCGCATTTTTAGGGGAAATGTATTTGATAAAAGCCAACACCAAGAATAGACATTTGAAAGGCAATTTAAAATAAATAATGAATAGTGAACAACAGGCTGAATAAGTGTACGTTATATGAGGCATAAATAACCAACTGGTATGTTAACGTAACATATTATGGTAAGAGTCATTCAAATAACTATAACATAGAGAACATGCTATACGTTTACCAAACAATCTGTCACTCCTAATCGCTAAATCCCATGAAATCTTATACGTCTAGTCTCTTACGTGAATGAGCTAAATAATATTATTTGATATTTTACGGTAATGTGTTAATAATTTCACACATAAGTCGCTCCTGAGTATAAGTCGCACCCCTGGCCAAACTATGAAAAAAACTGCGACTTATAGTCCGAAAAAAACGGTACTTTGTAGCCAGTTCAGTCTTAGTTTCGTTCTGCATAGCCTTCCCTAAGCTTCAATGCCTTTTCTTAGGGGCACTCACCTTTTGTTGATTTTTGGTTCAAGCATACCTTTTTACCTGCACACTGCCTCCCGCTGTTTCCGACATCTACAAAGCAATTAGCTACCGGCTACCACCTACTGATATGGAATATGGAGTATTACATGGTTACTCTACCGAGCTCTAGACAGCACCGACCACTCAACAACAACACATCATTTGGAGACTATAATTACAGGTTTGCAAAAAATATTTTTAACCCAAATAGGTGAAATTACTCCCACGGCACACCAGACTGTATCTCACGGCACACTGGTTGAAAAACACTGATTCAAACCTCAATTCCAACCCTTGATGCTGAGTGCCAAGCAGGGAGGTAATGGGTCCCATTTTTATAGTCTTTGGTATGACTCGGGCCGGGGTTTGAACTCACGACCTACCAATCTCAGGGCGGACACTCTAACCACGGGCGGTTTGGATTAAAACTGTCTATCAAAAACACCAAAACTATACCCGCAATAATATGAATTGTATTGTATGGTTAAATAAATAAATTTGTATTGGATCTAATCATATTGTCTACATCAGGGGTCACCAACCTTTTTGAAACCAAGAGCTACTTCTTGGGTAGTGATTAATGCGAAGGGCTACCAGTTTGATACACACTTAAATAAATTGCCGGAAATAGCCAATTTGCTCAATTTACCTTTGCTTTATATTTATTAATTTACTTGTTTTTTGCCTGGCTTTGTATTTGTTTTGTATCATCCCGTGAGGTGTATATTACTTCTTTTGTTTTTTTGTTCGGTTTGTACTTCATGAAGTTTTGCACTCGTATTTTTTTGTTTGTTTTGTTTTGTTTTGTTTTCGTTATATTTGGATGTAATTGTTGGTTCACATATCATTAAGTAAGACTATGTATTATGTGAAGGGGGCAGGAAAATATAAGATTTTTCTTCATCCTGCTCCTTCTCAGGCATTGGTGTGTAACGGTGTAACTGAATAATTGTGTTATAATTGTCTATCAAAGATGCACATCAATGAAGGAGATAAATAAAAATGAAATGAAAAAAACTCTGTTATTATTAATAATTAATGATATTTACACTTAATTGAACGGTTTAAAAGAGGAGAAAACATGAAAAAAATGACAATTAAATTTTGAAACATAGTTTATCTTCAATTTCGACTCTTTAAAATTCAAAATTCAACCGAAAAAAAGAAGACAAAAACTAGCTAATTTGAATCTTTTGAAAAAATTTAAAAAAGAATTTATGGAACATCATTAGTAATTTTTCCTGATTAAGATTAATTTTAGAATTTGATGACATGTTTTAAATAGTTAAAATCCAATCTGCACTTTGTTAGAATATATAACAAATTGGACCAAACTATTATTCTAACAAAGACAAATCATTATTCTTCTACATTTTCCAGAACAAAAATTTTAAAGAAATTCAAAAGACTTTGAAATAAGATTTAAATTTGATTCTACAGATTTTTTAGATTTGCCAGATTTTTTATATATAATATTTCACAAATATTCTTCGTCGAAAAAACAGAAGCTAAATGAAGAATTAAATTAAAATTGATTTATTATTCTTTACAATAAAAAAAATAAAAATACTTGAACATTGATTTAAATTGTCAGGAAAGAAGAGGAAGGAATTTAAAAGGTAAAAAGGTATATGTGTTTAAAAATCCTAAAATCATTTAAGGTTGTATTTTTTCTCTAAAATTGTCTTTCTAAAAGTTATAAGAAGCAAAGTAAAAAAAATTATGAATTTATTTAAACAAGTTAAGACCAAGTCTTTAAAATATTTTCTTGGATTTTCAAATTCTATTTGAGTTTTGTCTCTCTTAGATTTAAAAATGTTGGGCAAAGCGAGACCAGCTTGCTAGTAAATAAATACAATTTAAAAATAGAGGCAGCTCACTGGTAAGTGCTGCTATTTGAGCTATTTTTAGAACAGGCCTGCGGGCTACTCATCTGGTCCTTACGGGCTACCTGGTGCCCGCGGGCACCGCGTTGGTGACCCCTGGTCTACATAATAATGTGTCCATTGAATTAACAGAAAGGCGTCTTGATGTACCTGGTAGAGCGCCACACAGGAGAGGAACATCATCATGTAGAGGATCTTGTACATGACAATGGTTCCTCGAAGCTGACGAAGAAGAACATGCCGCCGCAGATGTAGATCCAATATTTGACCAGCATGGCCATGACCATACTGCCCAGCACGTGCATGATGTCCTGCTCGTCCTCATGCTCGGACTCCTCCACCTCTATAAACACACAGCGTGTCAATCAGGACCTGCATTCCAGACGTCGCCTCTTCTGATTTCACCCTTTATCTTTTGGTCCTCACGTGAACGTCTGAGAGGCCCGTCTCGTCCTCCTTTTGTTTTTCTGACCTCTCTGTAAGCGTCTGCCTCAGCAGAAGCCAGAAGCTCAGTAGACACAAGACCTACACGCAGTGGACACATATTAGGTACACTCAAACAAAACATGATTGAACATATACACAGGTCCGAACCTTCGAGGAAAGGGAGTGGAACAGGTTTTTCTTCACGACGGAGAGACCTGTGACATGTTCGATGCTTCGAAGCTGAAGATGTATTGCAGAACTATCAGCAGGTTGCCGTAGGCCACCATGAAAGGCGAGGACAACATGGCGTAGCGTCTTCGGTCGCGCATCATCCACAGCATGCAGGACCAAATGAGGAAGACGAAGGTCAGCCACGTAATGTAGGTGATGCTCCAGGCCTGCAGAAAGCACAGAAGGACCGTCATGAATTCGAAACGAGAAGATGTTTTTAGAGGCTTACCATCATGGCGATGAGAGCGCAGATGTAGCTCTGCTTCATGATGAAGTGGAAGACCTTTACCACCTGCGCCCACTCCTCTCTTCCTTATGGCGTCCTCGTCTTCCTCGGACTTCTCCTCGCCTGATTCCGGTGCCCCGTCCTTCGGAGGGAGATTCACCTCATAGAGCGGACATGTCCTCCTTCTCTGGTTGGACACAGAACACGCAGCTCGTCGTCAACATAATGATCACACTTGGTTTATTTTTTTCATTGTCATGTTTAGAGATATCCGATAATGGCTTTTTTGCCGAGATCCGATATTGTCCAACTCTTAATTACCGATTCCGATATCAACCGATACGATATATACAGTCGTGTAATTAACACATTGTTATGCCTAATTCTGTTGTGATGCCCCGCTGGATGCATTAAACAATGTAACAAGGTTTTCCAAAATAGCAAATATCACCCTTATTTGAGATATTTCATCTTACTTAGATTTCAGTTTTTGCAGTGTATTTGACCACTTTTTTTACATTTCAGGTAAAATCCCTTGCAGTCTTAGAGCATTTGCCATAGACGCTGCAGAATCAAAAACATATGCGTGTCATCAAAGTGTAAAAATGCATTTCTTTCAATATGCATAAGAACAAAAAGGGCAATATTTTAAAAAAATGGATAGATGTTGTATAGTCCAACACATACTGACTGGTATACACAAGCAAAGGAGATGATATCAGTAGAAAAAACTGCATTTTAGTTTAGATAATGAGTAGGGATGCGTTAAAATGTAATATCGGAAATTATCGGTATCGTTTTTTTTATTATCTGTATCGTTGTTGTTTTTTTTTTTTTTTTTTTAATTAAATCAACATAAAAAACACAAGATACACTTACAATTAGTGCACCAACCCAAAACACCTCCCTCCCCCCATTTCTTTCTGTTATCAATATTCTGGTTCCTACATTATATATCAATATATATCAATACAGTCTGCAAGGGATACAGTCCGTAAGCACACAGGATTGTGCGTGCTGCTGGTCCACTAATAGTACTAACCTTTAACAGTTCATTTTACTCATTTTCATTAATTACTAGTTTCTATGTAACTGTTTTTTTTATATTGTTGTACTTTCTTTTTTATTCAAGAAAATGTTTTTAATTTAGTTATCTTATTTATTTTTATTTTTTAAAAAGTACCTTATCTTCACCATACCTGGTTGTCCAAATTAGGCATAATAATGTGTTAATTCCACGACTGCATATATCGCTTGATATCGGTATCGGTAATTAAAGAGTTATATTGGAATATCGCATATCGGCAAAAAGCCATTATCGGACATCCCTAATAATGAGTCATATATTGGAGTATGGGATCCATTATTTAAATTTGTTTTAACTATTAAATGAACCAAAAATATGACTTATTTTATCTTTGTGGAAAATATTTGACACAGTGTGTTGTCAAGCTTATGAGATGCGATGTAAGTGTAAGCCACTGTGACACTATTGTTCTTTTATTTTGTTTGTTTGTTTTTAGTTTTTATAAATGTCTGTAATGATAATGTCAATGAGGGATTTTTAATCACTGCTTATGTTGACATTTTTACTAATATTGATACTGTTGTTGATAATGTTCATTTTTGTTTGACTGCTTTTAGATTGTTTTGTGTCATGTTTGTGTGTCCTCTCAATTGCTCTGTTGATTGCTATTCTGAATGTTGCTGGGTCGGGTTTGGTTTTGGAATTGGATTTCATTATTGCTTTATTATGGTATTGATTAGGGATGTCCGATAATGGCTTTTTGCCGATATCCGATATGCCGATATTGTCCAACTCTTTAATTACCGATACCGATATCAGCCGATACCGATATCAACCGATATATACAGTCGTGGAATTAACACATTATTATGCCTAATTTGTACAACCAGGTATGGTGAAGATAAGGTACTTTTTAAAAAAATTAATCAAATCAAATAAGATACATAAATTAAAAACATTTTCTTGAATAAAAAAGAAAGTAAAACAATATAAAAAGAGTTACATAGAAACTAGTAATGAATGAAAATTTGTAAAATTAACTGTTAAAGGTTAGTATTATTAGTGGACCAGCAGCACGCACAATCATGTGTGCTTACGGACTGTATCCCTTGCAGACTGTATTGATATATACTGATATATAATGTAGGAAGCAGAATATTAATAACAGAAAGAAACAACCCTTTTGTGTGAATGAGTGTAAATGGGGGAGGGAGGTTTTTTGGGTTGGTGCACTAATTGTAAGTGTATCTTGTGTTTTTTATGTGGATTTAATAAACATTTTTAAAAAAAAAACAACAAAAAACAAAACGATACTGATAATAAAAAACCGATACCGATAATTTCCGATATTACATTTTAACGCATTTATCGGCCGATAATATTGGCAGACCGATATTATCGGACATCTCTAGTATTGATGTGTATTGTTTTGTTGGATTGATTAAGAAAAAAGAAAAAAAAGAAAAGAAAAAAAGGTGCACTTTTAGATAAATGACGTTAAAAAATAATTGCAAAAAAAACAAAAATTAAAAAAAACAACATATGCATAGGAGAAATACAGCAAGTTCACAAAACATAACGAAAGTTAGCCAGTCTTTAAAGACATCAGCCCAGAAGAAAGTTGACGGAATGAAAAGGTACATTTTTACTTATGTTTCTGTTTACATGGCCTTAGAAATGAGTTGCTTATAAAATGTTACATCTTAAGGCAGATACCCCCGATCAGCAACCCTGGCAGCATGGATGACTTCCATTTTGTACCGTGAACTTGCAGCTTTTATCTCATGTGTCCGTGGCAATGCGGCAATTTCCCTTTGCCGCATGTTTGTGTTGCATTTGTTTCATTGTGTCTGAGTGTTGTTGGTTTCGGATCATGTCTGTGTTTGGAGCATTTCCACGTTGCTTGGCATTTGCTCGTGTCGGCCACTGCAGGAAGCTCACCTGTACAATTATCGGACTGGTCCGTTTTGTAGTGCGGGGTGGAGTACAAGTCCAGATAGACAGGGCCGTTATCGGTGACAAAGTCGAAGGATGTACCATTTGGGGCGAGTACAACCTGTGAAACATGGCATGTTAAAGCACGAACAAACGTTTGTTGCGGGATCAAAATGACAAAGTAACTTAAAGAGCTTAGAAGATAAGAGGTGCTTTGAACGTATTTTAGATAAAAGACCTACAGTCGTGGTCAAATGTTTACATACACTTGTAAAGAACAATGTCATGGCTGTCTTGAGTTTCCAATCATTTCTACAACTCTTATTTTTTTGTAATAGACCAGGGGTCACCAACCTTTTTGAAAGCAAGAGCTACTTCTTGGGTACTGATTAATGCGAAGGGCTACCAGTTTGATACACACTTCAATAAATTGCCAGAAATAGCCAATTTGCTCAATTTACCTTTAACTCTGTTATTATTAATAATTAATGATATTTACACTTAATTGAACGGTTTAAAAGAGGAGAAAACATGAAAAAAAATGACAATTAAATTTTGAAACATAGTTTATCTTCAATTTCGACTCTTTAAAATTCAAAATTCAACCAAAAAAAAGAAGACAAAAACTAGCTAATTTGAATCTTTTTGAAAAAATTAAAAAAAATAATTTATGGAACATCATTAGTAATTTTTCCTGATTAAGATTAATTGTAATATTTTGATGACATGTTTTAAATAGGTTAAACTCCAATCTACACTTTGTTAAAATATATAACAAATTGGACGAAGCTATATTTCTAACAAAGACTAATCATTATTTCTTCTAGATTTTCCAGAACAAAAATTTTAAAAGAAATTCAAAAGACTTTGAAATAAGATTTAAATTTGATTCTACAGATTTTTTAGATTTGCCAGAATTTTTTATATGTAATATTTCACAAATATTCTTCGTCGAAAAAACAGAAGCTAAAATGAAGAATTAAATTAAAATTGATTTATTATTCTTTACAATAAAAAAAATAAAATAATTGAACATTGATTTAAATTGTCAGGAAAGAAGAGGAAGGAATTTAAAAGGTAAAAAGGTATATGTGTTTAAAAATCCTAAAATCATTTTTAAGGTTGTATTTTTTCTCTAAAATTGTCTTTCTAAAAGTTATAAGAAGCAAAGTAAAAAAAAATTATGAATTTATTTAAACAAGAGAAGACCAAGTCTTTAAAATATTTTCTTGGATTTTCAAATTCTATTTGAGTTTTGTCTCTCTTAGATTTAAAAATGTCAGGCAAAGCGAGACCAGCTTGCTAGTAAATAAATACAATTTAAAAAATAGAGGCAGCTCACTGGTAAGTGCTGCTATTTGAGCTATTTTTAGAACAGGCCTGCGAGCTACTCATCTGGTCCTTACGGGCTACCTGGTGCCCGCGGGCACCGCGTTGGTGACCCCTGTAATAGAGTGATTGGAGCACATACTTGTTGCATTAATCAGTACCCAAGAGCTACTTCTTGGGTACTGATTAATGCGAAGGGCTACCAGTTTGATACACACTCCAATAAATTGCCAGAAATAGCCAATTTGCTCAATTTACCTTTAACTCTGTTATTATTTATAATTAATGATATTTACACTTAATTGAACGATTTAAAAGAGGAGAAAACACGAAATTTAAATTTTGAAACATAGTTTATCTTCAATTTCGACTCTATAAAATTCAAGATTCAACCGAAAAAAAGAAGAGAAAAACTAGCTAATTTGAATCTTTTTGAAAAAATTAAAAAAATAATTTATGGAACATCATTAATAATTTTTCCTGTTTAAGATTAATTTTACAATTTTGATGTCATGTTTTAAATAGGTTAACCTCCAATCTGCACTTTGTTATAATATATAACAAATTGGACCAAGCTATATTTCTAACAAAGACAAATCATTATTTCTTCTAGATTTTCCAGAACAACATTTTTAAAAGAAATTAAAAAGACTTTGAAATAAGATTTAAATTTGATTCTACAGATTTTCTATATTTGCCAGAATATTTTTTTTGAATTTTAATCATAATAAGTTTGAAGAAATAATTCACAAATATTCTTCGTCGAAAAAACAGAAGCTAAAATGAAGAATTAAATCAAAATGTATTTATTATTCTTTACAATAAAAAAATTAATTTACTTGAACATTGATTTAAATTGTCAGGAAAGAAGAGGAAGGAACTTAAAAGGTAAAAAGGTATATGTGTTTAAAAATCCTAAAATCATTTTTAAGGTTGTATTTTTTCTCTAAAATTGTCTTTCTGAAAGTTATAAGAAGCAAAGTAAAAAAATTAATGAATTTATTTAAACAAGTGAAGACCAAGTCTTTAAAATATTTTCTTGGATTTTCAAATTCTATTTGAGTTTTGTCTCTCTTTGAATTAAAAATGTCGAGCAAAGCGAGACCAGCTCGCTAGTAAAAGAAAAAAATTTAAAAAATAGAGGCAGCTCACTGGTAAGTGCTGCTATTTGAGCTATTTTTAGAACAGGCCAGCGGGCTACTCATCTGGTCCTTACGGGCTACCTGGTGCCCGCGGGCACCGCGTTGGTGACCCCTGGTCCACACGTTTAAGTCAGGACTTTGGGAAGGCCATTCTAAAACCTTCATTCTAGCCTGATCTAGCCATTCCTTTACCACTTTTGACGTGTGTTTGGGGTCATTGTCCTGTTGGAACACCCAACTGCGCCCAAGACCCAACCTCCGGGGCTGACGATTTTAGGTTGTCCTGAAGAATTTGGAGGTAATCCTCCTTTTTCATTGCCCCATTTACTCTCTGTAAAGCACCAGTTCCATTGGCAGCAAAACAGGCCCAGAGCATAATACTACCACCACCATGCTTGACGGTAGGAATGGTGTTCCTGGGATTAAAGGCCTCACCTTTTCTCCTCCAAACATATTGCTGGGTATTGTGGCCAAACAGCTCAATTTTTGTTTCATCTGACATCACATGGACAAAGATGAGACTTTCTGGAGGAAAGTTCTGTGGTCAGATGAAACAAAAATTGAGCTGTTTGGCCACAATACATATATATATATATACACTACCGTTCAAAAGTTTGGGGTCACCCAAACAATTTTGTGGAATAGCCTTCATTTCTAAGAACAAGAATAGACTGTCGAGTTTCAGATGAAAGTTCTCTTTTTCTGGCCATTTTGAGCGTTTAATTGACCCCACAAATGTGATGCTCCAGAAACTCAATCTGCTCAAAGGAAGGTCAGTTTTGTAGCTTCTGTAACGAGCTAAACTGTTTTCAGATGTGTGAACATGATTGCACAAGGGTTTTCTAATCATCAATTAGCCTTCTGAGCCAATGAGCAAACACATTGTACCATTAGAACACTGGAGTGATAGTTGCTGGAAATGGGCCTCTATACACCTATGTAGATATTGCACCAAAAAGCAGACATTTGCAGCTAGAATAGTCATTTACCACATTAGCAATGTATAGAGTGTATTTCTTTCAAGTTAAGACTAGTTTAAAGTTATCTTCATTGAAAAGTACAGTGCTTTTCCTTCAAAAATAAGGACATTTCAATGTGACCCCAAACTTTTGAACGGTAGTGTAGACGTACACAAAATCATCAGCCCGGATTAGGTTGTCCTGAAGAATTTGGAGGTAATCCTCCTTTTTCATTGTCCCATTTACTCTCTGTAAAGCAGTGGTCCCCAACCTTTTTGTAGCTGGGGACCAGTCAACGCTTGAAAATTTGTTCCACGGACCGGGGGGGTGGAATTCTTTTTTTTTTTCATAAAGAAATACAATCATGTGTGCTTACGGACTGTATCCATGCAGACTGTATTGATATATATTGATATATAATGTATATATTGTGTTTTTTATGTTGATTTAATCTTAAAAAAATATTTTTTTAATTTCTTGGCCCGGTACCAATCGGTCCGGTGGTTGGGGACCACTGCTGTAAAGCACCAAAAGCAGCAAAACAGGCCCAGAGTGTAATACTGCCACCACCATGCTTGACGGTAGGAGTGGTGTTCCTGGGATTAAAGGCCTCACCTTTTCTCCTCCAAACATATTGCTGGGTGTTGTTAAAGTTAAAGTTAAAGTACCAATGATTGTCACACACAATTTTTTGTTTCATCTGACATCACATGGACAAATATAAGACCGTCTGGAGGAAAGTTCTGTGGTCAGATGTAGTCAGAGGTTGGGTCTTGGGCGCAGTTGGGTGTTCCAACAAGACAATGACCCCAAACACACGTCAAAAGTGGTAAAGGAATGGCTAAATCCGGCTACAATTAAAGTTTTACAATGGCTTTACCAAAGTCCTGGCTTAAACGTGTGGACAATGCTGAAGAAACAAGTCCATGTCAGAAAACCAACACATTTAGTTGAACTGCACCAATTTTGTCAAGAGGAGTGGTCAAAAATTCCACCAGAAGCTTGTGGATGGCTACCAAAAGCGCCTTATTGCAGTGAAACTTGCCAAGGGACATGTAAGCAAATATTAACATTGCTGTATGTATACTTTTGACCCAGCAGATTTGCTCACATTTTCAGTAGATCCGTAATAAATACATAAAAGAACCAAACTTCATGAATGTTTTTTTGTGACCAACAAGTATGTGCTCCAATCACTCTATCACAAAAAAACAAGAGTTGTAGAAGTTATTGGAAACACAAGACAGCCATGACATTATGTTCTTTACAAGTGTATGTCAACTTTTGACCACGACCATGCTGACACAATTGAATGGAAAATCCAAATAAAAGGCAGAATTTGTGATATACAGTAGCTCTTGTATTGGATGGTGCCTAACAAAGTGTCTGGCACCCAAACATCATGGCTCACAAACAGGACAGGGGGTGCATATGTACCTCGGTTGTACTGATGCCGTCCTGGGTAGAGAGGAGCTAATGTCGGAAAAGAAAAGAGCAAACAAGGCAAAGGCATGTTAGCATCAAGCTTCTCTCCCTACTATTGCAGAACAAAGCAAAGGGCACAGTTGGGTATTTTCAGCCGGTCAGGGGGAATAATAACTTTACAATATTGCTGCAGCCAGTTATAAATGGTAGCAGCACAGAGATAAAGCAGGTAGACCAGAACGCGGAGATAGCTCAACACCCAACGTACATTTTTCTCATCGGTGCCTTGCCGGTATTCCCACCACAGCTGCCTCTTCCTGTTGGCCGTGTTATTTGTCCCGTTTCCGACCAGCTCCTCCTCCTCCTCCTCACACATGTCTTCCTCCTTGTCGTCCTGAAACAACACGGATTAGCTCTGTGGATGCCTCCTCTTTCAACTGATTCGCTTGGATCAAGTTTACACTGAAGAATAAAAGAAAACATTGCAACTTTAAACTACAGGTTTTTAGTGCAGATGTTCTTGAAATGTTCATGCTTCATTTGACATCTTTCATTCACAGCGAAGAGAGAATTGATGATGATGATGATGATAGAACCGGAAACAGGAGTTTGCGGCGATATACCGTATAAGTCGCTCCGGAGTATAAGTCGAACCGGCCGAAAATGCATAATAAAGAAGGAAAAAACATATATGTCGCATTTTTGGGGGAAAATTATTTGATAAAATCCAACACCAAGAATAGATGTTTGAAAGGCAATTTAAAATAAAAAAAGAATAGTGAACGCCGTCTTTGCTCCACAGTAAGTCTTTGCTGTCGTCCAGCATTCTGTTTTTGTTTACCGTATTTTTCGGAGTATAAGTCACTCCGGAGTATAAGTCGCACCGGCCGAAAATGCATAATAAAGAAGGAAAAAACATATATAAGTCGCATTTTTTGGGGAAAATTATTTGATAAAATCCAACACCAAGAATAGATGTTTGAAAGGCAATTTAAAATAAAAAAAAGAATAGTGAACGCCGTCTTTGCTCCACAGTAAGTCTTTGCTGTCGTCCAGCATTCTGTTTTTGTTTACCGTATTTTTCGGAGTATAAGTCACTCCGGAGTATAAGTCGCACCAGCCAAAAATGCATAATAAAGAAGGAAAAAAACATATATAGGTCGCACTGGAGTATAAGTCGCATTTTTTGGGGAAATGTATTTGATAAAACCCAACACCAAGAATAGACATTTGAAAGGCAATTTAAAATAAATAAAGAATAGTGAACAACAGGCTGAATAAGTGTACGTTATATGAGGCATAAATAACCAACTGAGAACGTGCCTGGTATGTTAACGTAACATATTACGGTAAGAGTCATTCAAATAACTATAACATATAGAACATGCTATACGTTTACCAAACAATCTGTCACTCCTGATCGCTAAATCCCATGAAATCTTATACGTCTAGTCTCTTACGTGAATGACATCAATAATATTATTTGATATTTTACGCTAATGTGTTAATAGTTTCACACATAAGTCGCTCCTGAGTATAAGTCGCACCCCCGGCCAAACTATAAAAAAAACTGCGACTTATAGTCCGAAAAATACGGTACATTAAACATGTACTATGGCTATGGGGTAAAGTTAAAGTACCACTGATAGTCACACACACACTAGGTGTGGTGAAATGATCCTCTGCATTTGACCCATCCCCTTGTTCCACCCCCTGGGAGGTGAGGTGCGCATTGAGCAGCAGCGGTGGCCCCGCTCGGGAATCATTTTGGTGATTCAACCCCCAATTCCAACCCTTGAGAAAATCCATGATGATTGGTTGGTGTTGGTATGACGAGTAACAATTGGCTAAGGTTAGGGCGAAACATTATGGACTGGCCAATCAGAGGCAAGATAAGGCGGGTCATCGAAACCAGGAAGCAAAATCATAACAGAGCCTGCAGTGCCTCAGACTGGAAGTCTCTCCAGAGAGTGGTGAGGACAGCAGAAAAAATCGCCAGGACTCCTCTTCCTCCTATCCAGGAGATCGCAAAAAGCCGCTGCCTGACCAGGGCTCAGAAAATCTGCAGACACTCCTCCCACCCCCACCAAGGACTGTTTTCACTGCTGGACTCTAGAAAGAGGTTCCGCAGCCTCCGTAGCAGAACCTCCAGGTTCTGTAACAGCTTCTCCCCTCAGGCCATAAGACTCTTGAACGCATCATAATAATCCCCTCAGTTCCCCCCCAAAAATGGATTAACTCGCTGGAATATAAAGACAATATAACATACATCCATAAACGTGGACGCATATGCAAAAGTGCAATATATTTATCTGTACAGTAACCTATTTACTTATATCTGCACTTTATTGTTCTTTTATCCGACACTACAACCAGCTAATGCAACAAAATGTTGTTCTTATCTGTACTGTAAAGTTCAAATTTGAATGACAATAAAAAGGAAGTCTAAGAAGTCTAAGTTTACATGTGGGCCCATTGATATAAATGCCGTTAAATGGGGGTATGTAGCTTAATGCATGTCATACTGGGAGTCACATATACATTATATATACATACATACACTACTGTTCAAAAGTTTGGGGTCACATTGAAATGTCCTTATTTTTGAAGGAAAAGCACTGTACTTTTCAATGAAGATAACTTTAAACTAGTCTTAACTTGAAAGAAATACACTCTATTAGAGATGTCCGATAATATCGGCAGGCCGATATTATCGGCCGATATATGCGTTAAAATGTAATATAGGAAATTATCGGTATCGTTTTTTTTATTATCGGTATCGGTTTTTATTTTATTTTTATTTTTTTAAATTTTTTTATTAAATCAACATAAAAAACACAAGATACACTTACAATTAGTGCACCAACCCAAAAAACCTCCCTCCCCCATTTACACTCATTCACACAAAAGGGTTGTTTCTTTCTGTTATCATAATTCTGGTTCCTACATTATATATCAATATATATCAATACAGTCTGCAAGGGATACAGTCCGTAAGCACACATGATTGTGCGTGCTGCTGCTCCACTAATAGTACTAACCTTTAACAGTTAATTTTACAAATTTTAATTAATTACTAGTTTCTATGTAACTGTTTTTATATTGTTTTACTTTCTTTTTTATTCAAGAAAATGTTTTTAATTTATTTATCTTATTTTACTATTTTTAAAAAAAAGTATCTTATCTTCACCATACATGGTTGTCCAAATTAGGCATAATAATGTGTTAATTCCACGACTGCATATATCGGTTGATATCGGTATCGGTTGATATCGGTATCGGTTGATATCGGTATCGGTAATTAAAGAGTTGGACAATATCGGAATATCGGATATCGGCAAAAAGCCATTATCGGACATCCCTACACTCTATACATTGCTAATGTGGTAAATGACTATTCTAGCTGCAAATGTCTGGTTTTTGGTGCAATATCTACATAGGTGTATAGAGGCCCATTTCCAGCAACTATCACTCCAGTGTTCTAATGGTACAATGTGTTTGCTCATTGGCTCAGAAGGCTAATTGATGATTAGAAAACCCTTGTGCAATCATGTTCACACATCTGAAAACACTTTAGCTCGTTACAGAAGCTACAAAACTGACCTTCCTTTGAGCAGATTGAGTTTCTGGAGCATCACATTTGTGGGGTCAATTAAACGCTCAAAATGGCCAGAAAAAGAGAACTTTCATCTGAAACTCGACAGTCTATTCTTGTTCTTAGAAATGAAGGCTATTCCACTAAATTGTTTGGGTGACCCCAAACTTTTGAACGGTAGTGTACATATATATATATACACATACATACATACATAAATACATACATACATGCATATACTGTATATATATATACACACACACACACACACACACACACACACACACACACACACACACACACACACACACACACACACACACACACACACACACACACACACACACACACACACACACACACACACACACACAGTATATATATTCCTCTTCGCGGAATGTTTGCCGAACATTTGGGGCAAATATCAATCAATGTCAATCAATGTTTATTTATATAGCACATGAAATGTCTTCCTCTGAAACAGTGAAGAAGTCCCACATGATTGACACCATGTTTGTATACAATGAGCTCGGGGGACATTTTTGACAGGCCATACAGCGCTGCACAGATAGGAAGAAAAGGAGTGCTTGATTTGCTCACCCTAACCCACTTATAGCACATTACATGTAATCTCACTTCATTGAAGAATTCTTCATTTTTTTTGTTTATCTGTGCTATTTTCTAAAGTTGTTGTCACGTCGGGGTCGCATGTTTTTGCGGGGTCGTTCTCCCGGGATGCAGACGGACAACTCCGGACGAAGCCGTGCAGGTAGGAGATGATTTATTGCTCATAAATCATACACCGTAGATACAAACAGACAGAAAACAAAAAAAAAGGGATGTGTGTCGATCGCACGGGAAGCTAAGGCAAAAACTTAGAAGAGGAATCATGAGCTAGAAAACAAGAATACCAACATGTTGCATATAGCAAACAACGAAGAAAGACGGAGCGTGGCGAGAAACGTGAATAAGTAGCTCTCTGATTAGTGCTCGGCAGCAGGTGAACGTGCCGAACACTAACCAGAGGCAGGTGAACCCAATCAGTACCCATGGTAACCAAAACAAACCCAGGGTTGCACAAAACAGGAACTGAGGGAGTCCAAAACTAACAGAACATGACTAAACAAAACATGATCCGGGCCACGGATCATGACAGTTGTCCGTTTTATTGGTACAAAGTCATAATTCCTCATGTCGGTCTGATAATTATTGAGCACCCGTACTATTTAGCCTTGGCGGAGGTGCCATTCTTTATTTTATTTTCAACGCTGATGTGGACACATTTATGTTTTCATAGTTGCAATGTCGACAGGCGGATCGGTGCGGCGTCTTCAGTAATGCGGGCGCTGTATCGATCCGTTGTGGTGAAGAAGGAGCTGAGCCGGAAGGCAAAATCTCTCAATTTACCGGTCGATCTACGTTTTCAGTGTGGTTTTTGTCCTGGTCGTGGAACTGTGGACCAGCTCTATACTCTGGGCAGGGTCCTTGAGGGTGCATGGGAGTTTGCCCAACCAGTCTACATGTGTTTTGTGGACTTGGAGAAGGCATTCGACCGTGTCCCTCGGGAAGTCCTGTGGGGAGTGCTCAGAGAGTATGGGGTATCGGACTGTCTGATTGTGGCGGTCCGCTCCCTGTATGATCAGTGCCAGAGTTTGGTCCGCATTGCCGGCAGTAAGTCGGACACGTTTCCAGTGAGGGTTGGACTCCGCCAAGGCTGCCCTTTGTCACCCATTCTGTTCTGAACTTTTATGGACAGAATTTCTAGGCGCAGTCAAGGCGTTGAGGGGATCCGGTTTGGTGGCTGCAGGATTAGGTCTCTGCTTTTTGCAGATGATGTGGTCCTGATGGCTTCATCTGGCCAGGATCTTCAGCTCTCGCTGGATTGGTTCGCAGCTGAGTGTGAAGCGACTGGGATGAGAATCAGCACCTCCAAGTCCGAATCCATGGTTCTCGCCCGGAAAAGGGTGGAGTGCCATCTCCGGGTTGCGGAGGAGACCCTGCCCCAAGTGGAGGAGTTCAAGTACCTCGGAGTCTTGTTCACGAGTGAGGGAAGAGTGGATCGTGAGATCGACAGGCGGATCGGTGCGGCGTCTTCAGTAATGCGGACGCTGTATCGATCCGTTGTGGTGAAGAAGGAGCTGAGCCGGAAGGCAAAGCTCTCAATTTACCGGTTGATCTACGTTCCCATCCTCACCTATGGTCATGAGCTTTGGGTTATGACCGAAAGGACAAGATCACGGGTACAAGCGGCCGAAATGAGTTTCCTCCGCCGGGTGGCGGGGCTCTCCCTCAGAGATAGGGTGAGAAGCTCTGCCATCCGGGGGGAGCTCAAAGTAAAGCCGCTGCTCCTCCACATGGAGAGGAGCCAGATGAGGTGGTTCGGGCATCTGGTCAGGATGCCACCCGAACGCCTCCCTAGGGAGGTGTTTAGGGCACGTCCGACCGGTAGGAGGCCACGGGGAAGACCCAGGACACGTTGGGAAGACTATGTTTCCCGAATGGCCTGGGAACGCCTCGGGTTCCCCCGGGAGGAGCTGGACCAAGTGGCTGGGGAGAGGGAAGTCTGGGTTTCCCTACTTAGGCTGCTGCCCCCGCGACCCGACCTCGGATAAGCGGAAGAAGATGGATGGATGGATAGTTGCAATGTGGCAGTTAAATCGCTCAAAACACAAACATGAGACATAATCTAAAAAAAAAAAGATTATCCGAGAAACTTTAAAAGAAATTAGCAGTAAAAGAAAAAAACGTGCATTAAAATCTGGGTATTGGACAATGCTGTCAATTGCTGATTTATGTCCTAATCCTGTTTTATTATTAGCATCCCCTAGAGTGGAGGAGGTGATCACACAAATGAGACACACCTACTGTGTATAGAGGGATCAATAAGTGTGTACAGCCCTGTAAGGTTTACAAAGAACTATTGACCTCGCAAAAAAAAGATGAATCTATAAGTCCATTACAGAATAACAGAAGAGTAGCGCTTCAAGCTGTAAAGCGAATGAAGATGTTTTTAATGCAGCGTCCTCAAGGTGGACTGTACGGACAAAAATTTGACTTTTAAACTTTTTGATCTAGAGCTAAAATGTGTTAACCTGACTCTCGCCAGACCCTTGTAGTTCGCTGAGCTCAATAGGAGATGTATTTCAGGAGGCTTGTAAAAAAAAATTGTATGTGATCGGATAAACCACTTGTCCGTTATCTGGAATGACGTGCTACTTCAACCACTCACATGGAAATCAACCCGTGACGCTGATGAAAGCGACGCTGGGAAATCCAAACCCGGTCAGAAGAAGAGCCAAAACATCCTTGCCACCGTTCTCAGTTCATCTTTTAAATAATTAACGTTCGATAGATTCGACAGAACAGTTGCAATAGCAGAATCAATGTCAGCACATGACGCATTGTTAATAATAATAATTAGAGATGTCCGATAATAAATGCTTTAAAATGTAATATCGGAAATTATCGGTATCGGTTTTTTATTATCATTTTTTTTTTATTATTATTATTTTTTATTAAATCAACATAAAAAACACAAGATACACTTACAATTAGTGCACCAACCCAAAAAACCTCCCTCCCCCCATTTCTTTCTGTTATTAATATTCTGGTTCCTACATTATATATCAATATATATCAATACAGTCTGCAAGGGATACAGTCCGTAAGCACACATGATTGTGCGTGCTGCTACTCCACTAATAGTACTAACCTTTAACAGTTAATTTCACTTATTCTTAAGGCTGAAACGACGCGTCGACGTCATCGGTTACGTAAATACGTCGACGCCGTTTTTGTGCGTCGACGCGTCGCATATTTACGTCACACTACCGTCATGGCGGACCGCAAAGCAGACGGTGCGAGCGAGGGGGAAAAATGAATCACGCCAAAAGTCGTGAAAAGTGTGGGAGTATTTCAATACACGGCCTAATAATGTTGTTGTATGCACACTGTGTCGAGCGTAAATGGCCTATCATAGCAGCACAACGGCTATGAACCAACATTTGAAAAGAAAACCATCAACTAGTCAATCGTCCGCGCGAGCATACGTTGTCATCATTACACAAAAACATGAATGTGTCATTTGTATCTGCTAGGGGTGTAACGGTACGTGTTTTGTGTTGAACCGTTTCGGTACGGGGCTTTCGGTTCGGTACGGGGGTGTACCGAACGAGTTTCTAAGCTAAACTGTTAACAAGCTGCTTTGCTCCTTCTGCCTCTGTCTCAGCACGCAGCATTGTCCCACCCACACAACCATCTGATTGGTACACACGAAGCATTATCAGCCAATCAGCAGTGCGTATTCATAGCGCATGTAGTCAGCGCTTCAGCGTGGAGCAGATAGGTGTTTAGCAGGTGAGCATCAGGCAGCGGGCTCTCCCCGAATGATAATAAACACCTCCCAGTCAACTACTAGTAACATCACTATGAGCCCGTTGACCTTCTAGAAACTTCAACTGCAGCTCAGCTCACTCGCAGTCCTGGCTTGAGGTGAAGGCTAATTAGCTCTCAGTTCCAGCCACATCGACCCCTTCTGAGCGCCTATTTTCAGCTGCTGGGAATATTGTAAACAAGAAAAGAACCAGAGCATGTAGACATGCTAACCTTTCTTCATTACAACTGTTAGTCACTCACTGGAATGAGTAGAATTGGTTATTGTGTACTGTGTTGGACTGGATGTTTATTTTGCACATTTTAAAAGCAATACTTAATGTTTACAGTGCTCCAGAATATTTAGATTGGCACTTTTTTGTATTGGATGTTTATCTTTATTTTTGCACATTTTAGCAAATAAGCAATACTTTCACTTTTGTTGAAATGTTTACACTGTTGTTACAGAATATTTAGTTTTGCACTTTTTTGTATTGGATGTTTATCTTTATTTTTGCACATTTTAAAGCAAAATAAGCAATACTTTTACTTTTGAAATGCTTATACTATTGCAGAATATTAAGATTTGCACTGGATGTTGACTTTTATATTTGCACATTAAAAAGCAAATAAGCTACTTTTAATTTTGTTAAATGTTAAAAGTTTTAAAGGTTTACATTGTTACAGAATATTTTGTCATGTTGTTGTCAATGTTGACTGAGTGGCCATACTTCTTTTTTTTTGTAAATAAATGCCATGCCTTTTGAAAAAATGGGCCTACATTTATTTTTTCATCTTCATTTTAAAGAAAAAAATAATCGGTAAAAGGAAAAATAATCTATAGATTAATCGAAAAAATCTATAGATTAACCGATTAATCGAAAAAAATAATCTATAGATTAATCGTTAGAAAAATAATCGTTAGCTGCAGCCTTACTCATTTTCATTAATTACTAGTTTCTATGTAACTGTTTTTATATTGTTTTACTTTATTTTTTATTCAAGAAAATGTTTTTAATTTATTTATCTTATTTTATTGTATTTTATTTTTTAAAGGACCTTATCTTCACCATACCTGGTTGTCCAAATTAGGCATAATAATGTGTTAATTCCACGACTGTATATATCGGTATCGGTAATTAAGAGTTGGACAATATCGGAATATCGGATTTCGGCAAAAAAGTCCCTAATAATAATAATAGATTTTATTTGTAAAAAGCACTTTACATTGAGCAAACAACCTCAAAGTGCTACAGTGTATTAAAAAAATTAAAGTAATAAAAACATAATAAAAAATAAAGAAAAATAAAAACTAGAACAGCCTAATACCTAGAACTAGTATGCATACCTGTATGTCTATAAAAAGGCTTTTTTTTAAAGAAGGGTTTTTAAGCCTTTTTTAAAAGCATCCACAGTCTGTGGTGCCCTCAGGTGGTCAGGGAGAGCGTTCCACAGACTGGGAGCGGCGGAGCAGAAAGCCCGTTGTTTGAATCAAACAGTCGCTTCGGCGCTACGTCACATCTATGAAATCCCGCCCGGCTATCCTGATTGGTTCATTATTTTTTACTATCTTGAAGGAGTTTGCAATGCCTTTGAGCCCAGATCCTTGTGTGGAGCTCAGTGAACCACAAGGGTCTGGCGAGAGTCAGGTTAAAAATGTGTGGTTAATCCTCGCAGACTAACTGAGGTGACAAAACAGAAGGGAAATTCAGTATATTAGCAAAAGCAAACAAACCTCCCTCCGTCCAGAATGAGTTTACTATAAGGAATGTGTATCGATTGTCTGGTTGCTTTTGTGTGTAAATGTAAAAATGGATGCGTGTCTACCGTCATCTCATCAACGGGCTCCTGCAGCCAGAGGCGAATGAGCGTGGCCAGCGTGTAGTAGAGGACCAGCAGCATGATGGGGTTTACAAAGTGGTGCCATTTGCGGTTGGTGTTCCTGATAAGCTTCCAAGTCCTGGAACAGTCGTTCTGAATGACGGGGGACATGCCAAAGTACCTGCAGGAACACACAGGAGGCGCACAAGGACAATGAAGAACAATATATTATTTTTACTGAGTAAGCAGCTGCTACATATCCAGAATGGCTTCTTCACTCAGCTGGGGAAGGCCCACAGGTCACATGACTGGGGGTTTCCCTTGTGGAAGAGGTGTGGATGCAGGAAGTGGAGTGGAAGTCAGGTCCCCGGACAACCAGCTTCACTTAGCAGCCTGATTATAAACAACACTGAGGACAGGCGCTTTGGTGGAACCCGTACATACTTATGGCTTTGGGCTTCCATAAATTACCTCCACTGTATTGTTTGTTTATTGTTTATTGTTTATTGAATGGATCCCCATTAGCTGACGCCAAGGCGACTGCTAGTCTTCCTGGGGTCCATATAGGAGCATACAAAATTTCAATACAAAGAATACATGCATTACCAGACATTATACAATGGAAAAATACAACATAAGATAAAAAGCTAGTTAAAACCAGTATTAAAATTCACGTCATGTGGGCAGCTGCAAAAGGTGTATCTTTAAAGCTGTCTTGAATGACAATTTACTTTGTGAGAGATTAATGTGAGGTGGCAACCCATTCCAGAATGATGTACATCTATACATGACTGTATGTTTGAGGAAATTGGTCCTGGGAGCAGGAAGTGTCAAATAGCCATTGCTGGCATTCCTAGTGTCATGAATATGTGTGTTAGTTGATTTTAAAAACTGTTTGTAAAAGTAATCTGGTGATTGATCTAAAATGATAGTTCGAAAGAACATTAGGAGACTACAATGCATCTTTTGTTCAACAGACAACCAGGACAGGCGTGAATGCATATATGAAATATTAGTGCGCAAAGAACATTAAAGTAGCAGTCTAGCTGCTCTGTTCTGTACAAATTGCAGTTTGTTCAGGTCAGACTTAGTCGTAGCGGACCATACTATAGGACAGTAATGAAGATGACAGAAAATCAAGGACTGTATGACTTGAGCCATTGTTGAGGATGTCAAGAAGGTGGAGCACTTCCTGACCATGGCTAGACCTCTTCCCATTTTCATTGAAATACCATCAATATGATCGGACCATGACAGTTGACTGTCTAATAGCACACCAAGCAGTTTTGCTTTTTTGACCTGCTTAATAGGTATGTCTGACATTGAAATATGAAGCTGTGGGTCATCAACAAGCATATGCCTGGATCCAAAAAGAATGCTTTTTGTTTTGTCAATATTCACAACAAGTTTACTATCATTTACCCAGAGTGACACTCTCTCCAGGTCCTGATTTAAGTTATTTTGTAGGTCATTTAAGGTAGAGGCAGTACTGTATAGAGTTGTGTCATCTGCATACATAACCATATTGGTGTTTGTTGTAACACAGGGAAGATCATTAGTAAAAATAATAAAAAGTAAAGGACCTAAGCAGCTTCCTTGAGGCACGCCGCAGTAATTGTACTTGCGTTCAGATAGGCTACCATTAAAACACACTCTCTGTGATCTTCCTGATAGATAGCTCAACATCCAAGAAAGTGACATACTATTAAAACCATATTTTCTCAGTTTGGAGATCATTATGTTGTGATCTATGACATGGAATGCTGCACTAAAGTCAATCAGGACAGTACCAACCATCTTCTTGACATCCATTTGTGACAGCCAGTCATCAGTCAGCTGAGCTAAAGCAGTAGATGTTGAGTGACCTTGCCTATAAGCATGCTGGGAACACCACATCACTTTGTTGTAGGTAAAGTAATCTTGAATTTGTTTGAAAACAACTTTTTCCATCAATTTACCAAGAACAGGAAGTATGCTTATTGGTCTACTGTTTTTACCAGTAAAATCTTTATTTTTGTCCTTGGGTAGAGGGATGACCTTGACCGTATATGACTGTATATGGTGCAAAGTCAACAAGATGTGGCGGTGGACATCAGATGATTGAGCCCAGGTGTTTTTATTTATACTTTTCATGAACTTTGTTATAAGTGAGATAGATTGTAATCATTTTCTAGATGTGATGAGTTGGAAAATCCTGTTTTCCCAACGGTGTTTATTAAGGGTGTGGGAAAACATCTATTTGATTGATTGAGACTTTTATTAGTAGGTTGCACAGTGAAGTACGTATTCCGTACAATTGACCACTAAATGGTAACACCCGAATAAGTATGAATTCGAATCGCGATTCTCACGTTGTGCGATGCAGGATCGATTCTAAAAAAATTATTTAAATCGATTTTTATTTTTTAATTTAAAAAAAATTGTTTTTTTAATTAATCAATCCAACAAAACAATACACAGCAATACCATAACAATGCAATCCAATTCCAAAAGCAAACCCGACCCAGCAACACTGCAATAAACAGAGCAATTGAGAGGAGACACAAACACCACACAGAACAAACCAAAAGTAAATGATAATGATAAATGGGTTATACTTGTATAGCGCTTTTCTACCTTCAAGGTACTCAAAGCGCTTTGACACTATTTCCACATTCACCCATTCACACACACATTCACACACTGATGGCGGGAGCTGCCATGCAAGGCGCTAACCAGCAGCCATCAGGAGCAAGGGTGAAGTGTCTTGCCCAAGGACACAACGGACGTGACTAAGATGGTAGAAGGTGGGGATTGAACCCCAGTAACCAGCAACCCTCCGATTGCTGGCACGGCCACTCTACCAACTTCGCCACGCCGTCAAGTAGTGAACCAAAAATGAATACCGTATTTCCTTGAATTGGCGCCGGGAATATGGTATTCGCATGCCTCGAATTACAGCCGGGTCAAACTCGTTTCGCAAAATAATTAGCGCATGCTTGGCACTTCCGCCGGGTCAAATATGAGTCATTAAACGACTCCCGCCTCCTGGTGGTAGAGGGCGCTAGTGATCCTTCTTGCGACTGCTGGTACTGCAGAAGAGTGCTGCAGAAGAAGACAACCGGCAGCAAGAGTGCGCAGCCATTGTTTGCTTGGACTTTTACCATGGAGGATTACATATCTAAAATAAAACAGTTTTCTAAACTGGACTTTCAATCGAAGCAGGAGGCAATACTTAAAAGGAAGATCTCCATCGAGACAGAGAGACTTTTAAAACTGAAGAAAGATAAGAAAGACTTCTATATCGATGCTTTTCTTCAAAAGGAGCCGGCATGGACTCATTTATACCTAAAGGTAAGACAATAATAACGTTTTTTTTATTAAATGGGCTTTTCATGATAAGGTAAGCGCCGGAGTGAGAAGAGGTTTTAAAATAATTAGCGCATGCTTGGCCATCCCGCAGGCTTCTGGTAAGCGCCGGAGTGACAGGTGGTTTTAAATTAATTAGTGCCCCTGCGGCTATTCAAGGAAATATGGTATGATAAACAACAGTATCAATATTAGTAACAATTT
This sequence comes from Entelurus aequoreus, assembly GCF_033978785.1. NCBI lineage: Eukaryota > Metazoa > Chordata > Actinopteri > Syngnathiformes > Syngnathidae > Entelurus > Entelurus aequoreus. The sequence continues at coordinate 49,825,994 of NC_084746.1, read as the reverse complement.
CAACATAGCAGTGATTAAAAATCCCTCATTGACATTATCATTAGACATTTATAAATTAAAAACATTTTTTTTTAAAAAGAACAATAGTGTCACAGTGGCTTACACTTGCATCGCATCTCATAAGCTTGACAACACACTGTGTCCAATATTTTCCACAAAGTCATATTTTTGGTTCATTTAATAGTTCAAACAAATGTACATTATTGCAATCAGTTGATAAAACATTGTCCTTTACAATTATAAAAGCTTTTTACAAAAATCTACTACTCTGCTTGCATGTCAGCAGACTGGGGTAGATCCTGCTGAAATCTATGTATTGAATGAATAGACAATCCTTTTGAATCGGGAAAATATCGTTTTTGAATCAACGATTTATAATCGAATCGTGACCCCAAGAATCGATATTGAATGGAAATCGTGCGACACCCAAAGATTCGCAGCCCTAGTGTGTATGGTAAATAACCATCTCAGTCACCCGGGGCAATGCACTTCATTACAAATGTGACTAATGTGTATGTGTGGGCCAGGTGTGAAATGTTGTGGTTTTTATTACACAGTCGCAGTCCGTCACCGCGGCAGCTGCTTGTCTACCGCTTCATGCATAATACAACAAGGGTGGTTGTGGTGGAGCTCTTAAAAGCTCTGTGTCCGACATCGATGTGAGCTGAGTGGGAGTCTGAAACATCCACCCTGTGGCTGCCTTCTGGTCTCCAACAGCAAGTAAATATTTGGTGTGCTTTAAACAAACTCTCTGCTGCCTACGGAAATGTTGTGGCGTCCGAAAAGCTTGGATAGTACTTTCACATCATTAAGGAGGTTTCCGACCCTTCCGCTATATTTGTCCCAAAAAAAAAGATGCCACACCAAACGAATGAAAAGAGTTTTTAGTCTTTTTAAAAATAATCTCAACTAGATGAAGCATTTCCTCAAGGAAATGCATGTGAATGCTCCAAAGCTGAAGTTGAAGTGAGATGCTGACAGAATGTAGTATGAATGTAAGAATAGTTTGAATGTTGAAGAGTTAGAATTTCCAGGAAAACCGGAATTTCGTTCGGAACTTGGGAAACTGTTAGTTTGAATGTCGCAGGATGAGTGGAATGTGTTAATGTTGGAATGGTTTGAATTAGGGATGTCCGATAATATCGGACTGCCGATATTATCGGCCGATAAATGCTTTAAAATGTAATATCGGAAATTATCGGTGTCGGTTTCAAAAAGTAACATTTATGACTTTTTAAAACGCCGCTGTGTACACGGACGTAGGGAGAAGTACAGAGCGCCAATAAACCTTAAAGGCACTGCCTTTGCGTGCCGGCCCAGTCACATAATATCCACGGCTTTTCACACACACAAGTGAATGCAATTCATACTTGGTCAACAGCCATACAGGTCACACTGAGGGTAGCCGTATAAACAACTTTAACACTGTTACAAATATGCGCCACACTGTGAACCCACACCAAACAAGAATGACAAACACATTTCGGGAGAACATCCGCACCGTAACACAACATAAACACAACAGAACAAATACCCAGAAGCCCTCGCAGCACTAACTCTTCCGGGGCGCTACAATATACACCCCCCCGCTACTCCCTATCCCCCCACCTCAACCCCGCCCACCTCAACCTCCTCATGCTCTCTCAGGGAGAGCATGTCCCAAATTCCAAGCTGCTGTTTTGAGGCATGTTAAAAAAAATAATGCACTTTGTGACTTCAATAATAAATATGGCAGTGCCATGTTGGCATTTTTTTCCATAACTTGAGTTGATTTATTTTGGAAAACCTTGTTACATTGTTTAATGCATCCAGCGGGGCATCACAACAAACTTAGGCACAATAATGTGTTAATTCCACGACTGTATATATCGGTATCGGTTGATATCGGAATCGGTAATTAAGAGTTGGACAATATAGGAATATCGGATATCGGCAAAAAAGCCATTATCGGACATTTTTAGTTTGAATAGGTTGAAGAATGTGGGAATTGCGCAACTTTGAAGAATGTCCCATTCATTTCAATGGGAATTTCCCCAAAATTTGGGAATTTTGGGAAAGTGGGATTTTTTTGGAAAATACTAAAAAAAAAATTGAATGGTCTTAATGAGTTGAAATGGTTGGTGTTGACATTTTTCAAATCGGTCGAGAAATGTTGAAGTAATAACATGTTGAATTGAGAAATGGTATTACCGAATTCCTGGAATTTTGGGAAAACGGGGAATTTTTCCAGTTCAAAAAAACTTTGTTTTTTTTCCTAATTAAGAGGATTGTTTGGACGGTAGAACGATTGAAGTGGGTTGAAAAATGTGGAAGGAGTAGTCGCCAGAAAAAAGAGTGGAAAGAGGGCTTCGGAAAATCAGGAATTCTGGAAAATCCTGGAATTTTTTAGAACATGGAAAAAGGGTACTTTGAATTTTCAGTATGGTGGAATGTGTTGAAGGTGAAATGGTTTGAATAGGTTGAAACATGTGGAAATGGTGGTGGTTTGAAAAATGGCCAATTCATTTTGAATGGGAAAAATGTCCCGGAAAACCTGGAATTCTGGGAAATCTGGACATTTTTGGAATTTGTCAAGGGAAAGACCGTGATTCCCGAATAGGCTGAACAGTTTAAAGTTAGAACGGTTTTAATCGGGTGAAAAATGTGGAAGGTAGAGCGCGCCAAAGTCTGGAGAAGAAGAAGTAGAGGAAAAATAATAAATAAGAGGAATTTTGGTGTTGAAAACTTTTGAGCATTCCCACAATTAGTGGAAATACCAAGGCAATAGTTGATTGAAGTTACTTTGTTTTGTAACACAAAGTGTTAACCATCTTGCATTTTCAACCTCATGCTTTTGAGTGAAAAATTGAGTGTGGAGAAAGTGTAATTTTGTTGAATGAAGTCCAATTGAAGCACGCCAATCCAAATTTAGGTGGGTAAATTAGACATTAAATTATGATTTTAATGTGAAATATCAATGTGATATATTTGAAAGGGTCTTATTTTGCTAATTTCATGTTTTTTTTTAAAATGATATTTACAACTGATTCTGGTAAATATGTTGTCCTGGTGCTTTTAGATCTGTCTGCTGCTTTCGACACCGTCGACCACGCCACCTTAATCACTCGTCTTGAGAACTGTGTGGGCATTAAGGGCGCCGCCCTCAACTGGTTCCGGTCGTACCTAACTGACAGGAGTTTTTGTGTAAAAATAGACAGTTTTATGTCTTCACAGCTCCTTTAAAACATGGGGTTCCCCAGGGCTCAATCCTTGCCCCAATCTTATTTGCACTTTACCTTCTCCCCCTTGGTTCTATTTTTAGGAAGTACGATATTGCATTTCATTTTTATGCCGATGATTGCCAGATTATACAAGGGTGCGGCTTATTTACGGCCTGTTCTTCTCCGACACCGACGAAGAGGATTTCGGTGGTTTTAGTACGCAGGAGGAAGACGATGACACAATGATTAAAGACTGACTTTTCATATACCGGTAGGCTGGTTATTTTGATAACGTACAGGCGAGCACTTTGTATTACTTTGCAGCGTTGTATTATTTGTACTCTGCACGAATGCTGTTCGCCATGTCAAAGATGTGAAAGTTTGATTGAATGATTGAAAGATTTATTGTTAATAAATGGGACGCTTTGCGTTCCCAAACAGTCATCTCTGTCCCGACAATCCCCTCCGTGGTAGCAGGAACCCCTATATACTACGCTAATTACACATCAAAACCCTGCGGCTTATAGTCGGGTGCGGCTTATATATGGAGCAATCTGTATTTCCCCCTAAATTTAGCTGGTGCGGCTTATAGTCAGGTGCGGCTTATAGTCCGGAAATTACGGTAGTTGGCTTGTTATGGAGGGCTAATCAGGCATATTTACATCATGTGTTGCCATCATTATAACACTTATCTAAGTCTTTTCATTTTTTGCGGCTCCAGACAAATTACTTTTTTGTATTTTTGGTCCAACATGGCTCTTTCAACATTTCGGGTTGCCGACCCCTGGCCCAGACCATGCCTACTCGATTGCGATAGGTCAGAGATAGTTGTGTGCAGTTAGAGTTTCTTAAAATTTTTTTGAACATTCTTGGGTTTTTTTTGTACGGTACCCGTAGGCCCCTCAATCGTGACGTGAGTATTATTTGGACTATCAAACCTACGCCCTTTCACTGGGGGCCGCGGTCTTAAAACCGTGCCCTGTACACAGTACTGTGCGTGTGATTGGAATCATCTGGAGTGGGCACTCGTGCCTGAGACCAACCTGATGTAGCTGTCTTCCGGCGTGACAGAATCCTGGAAGGACTGGAACTGGTAGAGGTAGAGGACAATGAGGTGTCCGGCACTGAAAATGGCCATCAGGACGCACATGCAGCTGAAGAGCAGCTTGTCGAAGGTCCGCCGCAGGGACCACCAGGTGCACAGAAACAGGAAGATAAAGAAGTAGACCGCCGAGGTCAAAGAGGGTAGCATCATCCCTGCGAGGGACAACCAGATTGCTGTACGTCTGATTGGAAACAGAAGTCCAGCATGAGACGAGCACTTACCCGTTATTCCCAACAAGACGGTCACCACCACCGGACCCGCTGTAGTGATTAAGTTCCCGATGACTTCCTTCACTTTGGAGGCGACTTGCGCCACCAACCGCAGGATCTTCATCTTGACCCTCTCTTTTGCTTTCTCCTCCTCTTCTTCTTCTCCTCCCTCACTCTCATGCCCTTCAGATTCCTCGTCTTCTTCGGCCTCGTAGCCCCCGTTAGAGTCCTCTTCGAGAAAAATGTGGTCTTCTAGGCTCAGCTTCTCGTCCTCTTCCTGACAGTTTGGTTGAAAATAACAATTACATTGAGACAAGTAAGAAAGTACTGTAACTGAACAAGTAAATACTGTAAGTAAGCAAGTAAGTACTGTAAGTGAGTTAGTAAGTAAGTCGCTGAGTAAGTAAGTAAGTAAGCAAGTTAGTACTTTAAGTTAACAAGTAAGTAAATAAGTAAGCAACTAAGTACTGTAAGTAAGTAAGTAAGCAAGCAAACAAGCAAGTAAGTAGTGTAAGTGAATGAATGGGTAAGTAGATGAGTAAGTAAGTAAGTGAGCAAGTTAGGAATTAGGGAAGCAAGTAAAGAAGTAAATACTGCTAGAAAGTAAATAAGCAAGCAAGTAAACACGGTAAATAAGTAAGCAGGTAAATACTGTCGGTGAGTAAGAAAGAAGTGAGTACTGTAAGTAAATAAGCAAGTAAGTAAGTAAAAAGTAAGTACTGTGAGTAAGTAAACAAGCTAATACTATAAGAAAGCAAATCATTTATTAGCAAGTAAGTACTGTAAGTAAGTATAGTAAGTGTTTTAAATAAGTAATGAAGTAAGCGAGTAAACAAGTAAGTACTGCAAGAAAGTAAGTAAACAAGCCAGTACTGTAAGTAAGTGAGTAAGTACAGCAAGAAAGTAAGACAGCAAGCAAGTAATGTAAGTATTGTAAGTAAATAGGTAATTAGGTAAACAAGTAACCAACTAGTGAGGCAAATAGGTATTGGCCGTTAGGTTGGATTGGTTGAATAAACGACATTCCAAGATCCTAGTTGACTTCCGACTTTTCTCATATTTCGAAATTGCTACACCTTCTTTTGGAAATAAAAAACAATTCCAAAGAAACACAAACCGCACAACTCTGAGTGAAAGTCGGAGTTAATGCTTGCTAAACTGAGTTCCAGTTGTCAGGACTTACTGTATTTGACTTTTTAAGGTGTATTTTTCCACTTTTCTTTGGGAGGTTCTGCTTGTATATGAAGGAAGGCAAGCGAGTGTATGTACTGTAAGGGTAGGTTTGTTTTATTACTTATTATTAGGTATTTATTAGGGGTGTAAAGATTAACTGGTACAAGTCAAAAACCAATTTTAACTTTAGAGATATGAATACATCGTTTGGCGAGCCTCTGGATCGATCTAGTTTGGACAGGTCAATGTCCAGTTGGAAAGTTATGAATCGGTTGGAGCTGTGCGACAAAATATGGCTGCACTCATGTCACAAGACTTCCGTGATGATGTAGGGATCTAGGAATGATCTATGAATGCTAATGCTAGCAGAGCTACCAACTCGCAAGACAAGGACACTGGGCCCCATTCAGCAATAAGTTCCTAACTTTTCCTCTTATCTTTCTTCCTAAGTGATTTCCTAAGAGGAGTCCATTCAAATTCATGACGTGTTCTTAAACGCCCAAATTGTTCCCACCTGCTGTTCTTAAGTTGCTGAACGGTTAGCGCGTGCGCGTCTATCATAATTTGCATATGAACACGCCCTTATTTCCCCAATGTGCATATGTAAACACCCTTAATTCCATAATTTGCAAAGGTAAACTCCCTTAATTCCCCACATAAGGGCACAATTCCGGCGGAAAATGTATTTATTTATTTATTTAAAAGCCGAACGTCAGACACACAGAGAAAACAGATTACAGAAGAGAAATTCGTATTGTCCCGCGGGGGAAATACATAATGTCAAAACGTAAGTTTAAGAAAGGGGGGACAGCTCTCGGTAGCTTAAAGCGTTCAAATAAATATTTGTCACTTTCATACATGGTCGTGAAATATGCGCTCCCCCCCAGGCCACGATCTGCGGCATCTTGCCATCTTGCAGTGTGTGTGTGTGTGTGTGTGTGTGTGTGTGTGTGTGTGTGCCTGCACGCACACGGTAACTTGAAATGTCTATATATTGCTCATTTTGCGATATGTCTGTCTTCTCTATCTCTATCTCTATCTATCTATGTATCTATATATATATATATCTATATCCATCTATCTATCTGTCTATGATATTAATGCAACATTAGACAATAGAAGTGAGGGAACTTGTCACACTTAGAACCAAATAGGCTACCCTAAGAGTGCTCTGGAGTAGGGATGGGCGATACCACACTTTTAGGATTCGATACGATACCGATACTTTTTCTTGCATTTTCATCGATACCGATACCAATAATTTCTTATTGGCAATTTTTTGTCAGTCAAAAATATTATTACTATTGTTATTATTTAAGACAAATCACAAGACAAATACAGACCATTTATACCACATGTATTATGGTCAATATATAATAAAAGTAAAATTAAAATAAATAACATAAATATGAAAAATAAATTAAATATTATATATAATAATAATTATATATTATATATAATAATAATTAAATATTAGGGCTTTCCAATTAACTGTCAAATCCGAATCGCAAGAAGCTGCAGTTATTTTTTAAAGTTTGTGATATAATTAGCAATTAATGAAATATGAAATAGGCTAATGTTTTCGAAAAGTAAGAAATCATGTTACAGATTAAAACCAAAATCACATTCAATCATATATTCAAGATTTTCTTGGAAAAAAATAAAACTGTAATGCAAAGATGAAGAATCTCCATATTGTATCTCTTTCTTATCTTGTTTTAGATACTCAAGCAATTTTCAACTAACAGTAAATTCCCCTGTGTGGAAATTATTTGAATTTAGGATAATCATTTAAACAAAAATATTCAGTAAACATTACTAAAAAAAACAAACAAACAACAACGCCTGTTTTAAGTCAACGATTGGACAACACTGGATATGCCTGGCTGCATCTCTGTCGGCTGGCTGTGTGTGTGTGTGTGTGTGTGTGTGTGTGTGTGTGTGTGTGTGTGTGTGTGTTGCACGTTGACCACGCTCATTCGCTGTCTCCTGTCACGTGACTGGGCCAGCTCTATACTCTGCCAGGTACAGGGCTGTCCCAGCACATAGTAAGTTAAGTAAGTCATCAAAAACATCTGAAAGTGATGCTTGCAACCCCCACACGCCGTTTTTTGGTTTATATCGATACTTTTTTCAGAAAAGTGATGCCAAATGAGTAGCGTGTGAGTATCGATATATCGATACCACAGGATCGATACGCACATCCCTACTCTGGAGCACTCGTACATTTTGTTCTTAGCTAGGAACAAATCCCAGCTAAGACAACATTGGTGAATAAAAAAATCTCCTTAAAAACTTCCCAAGTGGGCCTAAGAACAAAATGTGTTCTTAAGAACGGTTGCTGAACGGGGCCCACTGATTTGAAAAACTTCTTCCGGCCCCAACTCTGCGAGGTCCGGAGCAAACACAGCATCAATTTTCTGAAGATAAAGACCGAGATGCACAGCACATAGCAGAATGGCACTTTGAAAAGTTTTTGAGTTTCTACACAAATGCTTCCTAAAGCTGCTGTTTAGTTTACTTTGTGGCACTTAATTGTATTTTGCACTTAAGTTACTGTAATACACAGCTTGCTTACCTCTGTATTTTACTGGTGCTACCTAGGCAAACAGTAAAAACATGGTCGCTTTTTCCAAAAGTCTTTTGTTTACATCTTCTTTTCCTGAAGTTTATGGATTGCAATGCACTGAAGTTGTTAATTATATTACTTGTTCATAATTAATACAGGAACCGCCTATTTTGTCTGTGTCTAATTAAAAAAGAAACACAAAGACATTGTTCTAACCTGATACCTTTTCTCTTCAATTTTTTTTACCCCATAAAGATTCTATCTGCATCAAATCGCACCAAATCATAATGTTTTAAAATGTATTGTTAGTGAATCCTGTCATAACCCATGTATCTGGATTCATATCGGATCGCCATATAAGGTAGAGATGCACACCCTTAGTATTTATAGTAAATAAAGTAAATAGCAACACACTTGTTCCTCTGCTTCGAAGTCGGCGTTATCCTGCGCCATGTCCTCAGGCGGCCTCTTTTGGACCAAACTGCGACACAGCATCCAGATGGCCAAGCCCACCATGAACATACCGATGTCTGGGATGAACACTCGGATACCGTTCCCGGCGTCAGCATCAATCACACTGGAAACAAACAACAGGACTACATTAAAACACAATGCATTCGAAAACTCTGATTGGGTGTTCAGACTTTATTGCGGCCATCATATCTTTAAGAGAACAATACCTTCTCACACACTGCAAAAACTGAAATCTAAGTAAGATTAAATATCTCAAATAAGGGTGATATTTGCTTATTTTCTGTCTGATAAGATAATTCTTCTCACTAAGCAGATTGTATGTTAGAGTGTTTTACTTGTTTTAAGGGTTTTGGTCCTAAATGATCTCAGTAAGATATTACAGCTTGTTGCTAAGATTTGATGAGCTATATTGAGTAAAACATGCTTGAAAGTAGAATATCAACTGTTGCAAAGCTGTGTCATCAACACTCACAAGTATAAAACTGCTTTTTCAAAGTAATAATGTCTTATTTCAAGCATGAACAAAAAAAAATCATGACTTTGACACAATTGTGTCTCATATTTAAAACAGATGACAGCGAAATGGACTTTGCGGTTTTATTTTCAAAGAAACAAGAGAAAAGATGTACTCTTATAGTAGTACAGTCGGCACAGTACAGTAAACGGAAAGTTAATTAAACGTTTAACATGTGATTTTTCAAACTATTTTGAACAGAAATAGTTCATGCACATTCAGGTAAATTCTTCAAAATTACAATAAAAAAAAATTTGGCTGGGGGCCGGGCAGTGTGTGTGTGTATATATATATATATATATATATATATATATATATATATATATATATATATATATATATATATATATATATATATATATATATATATATATATATATACACATACACTACCGTTCAAAAGTTTGGGGTCACCCAAACAATTTTGTGGAATAGCCTTCATTTCTAAGAACAAGAATAGACTGTCGAGTTTCAGATGAAAGTTCTCTTTTTCTGGCCATTTTGAGCGTTTAATTGACCCCACAAATGTGATGCTCCAGAAACTCAATCTGCTCAAAGGTCAGTTTTGTAGCTTCTGTAACGAGCTAAACTGTTTTCAGATGTGTGAACATGATTGCACAAGGGTTTTCTAATCATCAATTAGCCTTCTGAGCCAATGAGCAAACACATTGTACCATTAGAACACTGGAGTGATAGTTGCTGGAAATGGGCCTCTATACACCTATGTAGATATTGCACCAAAAACCAGACATTTGCAGCTAGAATAGTCATTTACCACATTAGCAATGTATAGAGTGTATTTCTTTCAAGTTAAGACTAGTTTAAAGTTATCTTCATTGAAAAATAAGGACATTTCCATGTGACCCCAAACTTTTGAACGGTAGTGTATATATATATATATATATATATATATATATATATATATATATATATATATATATATATATATATATATATATATATATATATATACACTGAATAATTGTGGTATAATTGTCTATCAAAGATGCACATCAATGGAGATAAATAAAAAATTAATGAAAAAATGAATGAATGTATATATATACACATATATATATACATACATACATACATACATATATATATATACATATATATATATATACATATATATATACATATATATATATATACATATACATATATATATATATTCCTCGCGCACTAATTGACTGAAAGAGCACGCACTTTGCGTGATGATGTCATGTTGTCGATGGAAAAATGCATTTTTAGACCATATGATTTGCCTGAGCGGCTAGGAGACCCCGAGAGTAACAAGCGCTTGCCTTGTTGCCTTTCCATTAAGAACAATAAACTAGTTTTTAGTGTAAGTTTGCTGGTTTCAAGAAATGTAATGCCGAGCGCATATCATTATGTCAAGATAATGGCACTAGCATTTACTTGATTTAAGAATATTTTTCAACATATTGAGAAAAAAGGTCTCTTTTTTTTTTTTTCTGTCAAGAAAAGTGCACTTGTTAGTGAGGATATACGTATTTTAAGGTATTTTTGGGTTCATTGAGGTTAGCTAATTTTATTTGTTTTGGAAATTCTTGACAAGCCGAATTTTCTTGTTCTATTGGCAGATAATTTTCCTTAGTTCAAGTAAAATACCCCTAATTTTTGTATTTTTTCCCCTTGTTTTTGAACACTGACTTTTTGCAGTGCATGCATGCATGGGAGTCTGTATTTTTCCGCTTATTCAAATTAAATGTGTGTTGAATTCTTTACTTTTTATGTGCAGCAGCACCAGCCATTTTAATGAAATAAAGGCTGCTGCTTTAAATGCATTGCTGCAAACAAACGAATACACAAGCTCCCATACACACAGTAATTACAGTGTAAAATGTGGAGTTTCCAGACAGTCATAATTTTAATACTGAGTGATTGGATGCTGCGGTTATACTCTCATACCCAAAAGTTTGTTTCGGAAGAGGAAACTAATGTGTTGCCATGGCAGCTCCAGTAGCAGTGCGTTTGGTATGCTTGAGTGGGATTTACTGGCGTTGCGTGAGGACAATCTTTACGAGGTGTCATGATTGCACGCTGGCTAAAAAAATAAATAAAAAAACCTGTCCCAAAATGACTTACAGGTTTTCCCCAAACTTGTAAACTTGATCAGTTTTCCAGACAATAGACGCTGTGTTCAAAGCTTAAAGGCCTACTGAAATGATTTTTTTAAATTTAAACCGGAATAGCAGATCCATTCTATGTGTCATACTTGATCATTTCGCGATATTGCCATATTTTTGCTGAAAGGATTTAGTAGAGAAAATCGACGATAAAGTTCGCAACTTTTGCTCGCTGATTAAAAAAAAGCCTTGCCTGTAGCGGAAGTAGCGTGACGTCACAGGAGCTAGTATTCCTCACAATTCCCCGTTGTTTACAATGGAGCGAGAGAGATTCGGACCGAGAAAGTGACGATTACCCCATTAATTTGAGTGAGGATGAAAGATTCGTAGATGAGGAACGTTACAGTGAAGGACTTGAGAGGCAGTGATGGACGTATCTTTTTTCGCTCTGACCGTAACTTAGGTACAAGCTGGCTCATTGGATTCCACACTCTCCTTTTTCTATTGTAGATCACAGATTTGTATTTTAAACCACCTGGGATACTATATCCTCTTGAAAATGAGAGTCGAGAACCCGAAATGGACATTCAGTGCCTTTTATCTCCACGACAATACATCGGCGAAATGCTTTAGCTACGAGCTAACGTGATAGCATCTTGCTTTAACTGCATATAGAAACAAAAGAAATAAACCCCTGACTGGAAGGATAGATAGAAAATCAACAATACTATTAAACCGTGGACATGTAAATACACGGTTAATGCTTTCCAGGCTGGCGAAGGTTAACAATGCTGTGCTAACGACGCCATTGAAGCTAACTTAGCAACCAGACCGCACAGAGCTATGCTAAAAACATTAGCTCTCCACTTACGCCGGCCAGCCCTCATCTGCTCATCAACACCCGTGCTCACCTGCGTTCCAGCGATCGGCAGAAGGACGAAGGACTTCACCCGATGCGTTTGGCGGCCCGGAGACGTAGGAAGTCAAGGTGAGGTCGGCGGCTAGCGCGGCTAGCGCTCCAACAAAGTCCTCCTGGTTGTGTTGCTGTAGTCCGCTGCTAATACACCGATCCCACCTACAACTGTCTTCTTTGCAGCCTTCATTGTTCATTAAAAAAATTGCAAAAGATGTCCAGAATACTGTGGAATTATGAAATGAAAACAGAGCTTTTTGTATAGGATTCTACGGGGTACCATAACTTCCGTTACTCTGACTTCGTCACGCGCATACGTCATCATACCGCGACGTTTCAGCCGGATATTTCCCGGGAAGTTTTAAATGTCACTTTATAAGTTAACCCGGCCGTATTGGCATGTGTTGCAATGTTAAGATTTCATCATTGATATATAAACTATCAGACTGCGTGGTCGCTAGTAGTGGCTTTCAGTAGGCCTTTAATGAAAGTGTTGACAAGAAGCAAGAAACATATTAGTGACTCTGACAAACAACTGAAAAATCCAATTGAAAACATTTGAACAGGTAAGCCTTAAGTCGTAATGTGCATCCTCTCATGCATGAAAACAGAGGAAAGCATCAGCAGCAGAGAAGACGACATCCAATTTAACGACTCTACTTACACTGATCATTATGCTCATAGTATTAGCGGCAGTAAAACCTCTAACACTCATGTCATAAAACATACAATAATGTGGAATATACATTAAAAAATGTCACATCTGTAAAAGTGGTCTTCAACGATCCCCAACAATTTAAAGGTGAATGCGGTAAAAAAATGGTTTATTCCGTCCCAGTTTGGACATTCCCGTACATAATAGGATCAAGGCGCAATGAGGAGGCAGACACAGCGGCAGCCTAACTGGGTTTAGGCTTCATCAGGAGTCCACAGAGGGACAAGCTCAGGAGCCTTTAGACCACAGACGGCAAAGTGCTGTTTACTGTTATTGTGGCATTTCTAGCATAGGGGAAACTTTGCGAACGATAAACATCTTCTTATCTAATAGATATTTGACAGCTGAAGCAGTAATCCTACATCAGGTGCGCCCAAGATTTTTCCAGCAAGGTCTGCACACAGAAAAATGTAAGGATGCGACGAGACCACAGTAACGATGCTAAAAACAATGCAAGTCAACATATGCTAAAGCAGGGGTCACCAACGCGGTGCCCGCGGGCACCTGGTAGCCCGTAAGGACCAGATGAGTAGCCCGCTGGCCTGTTCTAAAAATAGCTCAAATAGCAGCACTTACCAGTGAGCTGCCTCTATTTTTTAAATTGTATTTATTTACTAGCAAGCTGGTCTCACTTTGCCCGACATTTTTAATCCTAAGAGAGACAAAACTCAAATAGAATTTGAAAATCCAAGAAAATATATTAAAGACTTGGTCTTCACTTGTTTAAATAAATTCATTAATTTGTTTTCTTTGCTTCTTATAACTTTCAGAAAGACAATTTTAGAGAAAAAATACAACCTTAAAAATGGTTTTGGGATTTTTAAACACATATACCTTTTCACCTTTTAAATTCCTTCCTCTTCTTTCCTGACAATTTAAATCAATGTTCAAGTAAATTTATTTTTTTTATTGTAAAGAATAACAAATACATTTTAATTTAATTCTTCATTTTAGCTTCTGTTTTTTCGACAAAGAATATTTGTGAAATATTTCTTCAAACTTAAAATTCAAAAAAATTATTCCGGCAAATCTAGAAAATCTGTAGAATCAAATTTGAATCTTATTTCAAAGTCTTTTGAAATTCTTTTAAAATTTTTGTTCTGGAAAATCTAGAAGAAATAATGATTTGTCTTTGTTAGAAATATAGCTTGGTCCAATTTGTTATATATTCTAACAAAGTGTAGATTGGATTTTAACCTATTTAAAACATGTCATCAAAATTCTAAAATGAATCTTAATCAGGAAAAATTACTAATGATGTTCCATATATTCTTTTTTTAATTTTTTCAAAAAGATTCGAATTAGCTAGTTTTTCTCTTCTTTTTTTCGGTTGAATTTTGAATTTTAAAGAGTCGAAATTGAAGATAAACTATGTTTCAAAATTTAATTGTCTTTTTTTTTTTCGTGTTTTCTCCTCTTTTAAACCGTTCAATTAAGTGTAAATATCATTAATTATTAATAATAACATAGAGTTAAAGGTAAATTGAGCAAATTGGCTATTTCTGGCAATTTATTTAAGTGTGTATCAAACTGGTAGCCCTTCGCATTAATCAGTACCCAAGAAGTAGCTCTTGCTTTCAAAAAGGTTGGTGACCCCTGTGCTAAACTATCTGAACAAAACATCCACATCTTAGCTTTGTGTTATAGCTGACAAATTACGTGAACAGAGGCATACAAAGCTGCATGCAAGCTCACTCCAAAATGCATGAACGTTAAAGGGGAACTGCACTTTTTCGTTCACAATCATTATGAAAGACATGACGGATTAATTTTTTTTAATGCATTTTGAATTTTAAATAAACGTATATAAATGTCCACTTACAGCTGAACCCATGGGAGGTCCTCTATTTCGCCCATAAAATCCAATAAATAATCATTGAAAACCCATCAACAAAACTCCATTTACATTTCGTGACTTTTATTAACCAAGTATTAGTGATATTGTTATTATAAGCGCTAACGCAAAGGAACTATTTATGGCGGCGCAGTGATCACAAGCCTGGGTACTGCATGATCGACTGGCGAGGTGTTTCCTCGTTTCATGGAGGTTTATTGTCGATCATAAATCATGCAACTCACCTGGACGGAAAAAGTCTGAGGATGTATTCCGAGAAGTTGTTACACTTTGACAGCTATTTAAGACCCGGAAATGGCGAGGTCGACACGAAAAAACCGCAAAAATGCAAAAAATAAATGAATAAATAAATAAATAATCTTCATGTCTGTCATAATGATTGAGAACGATAGGCAAAATTCCATAAAAAGTACAGTTCCCCTTTAAGATTTAATGCTTTGGCATTGTTAAACACGAGTATCCAATATTCTAACAATAAGTCTAAAAAGACGAAACTCATCATAGGTCTCTTTTAACCTTTTTGCATGTTGTGAATTCATCAACTGACGAGAACAACACTACAATAATAACATGCTATAGATGACACCTATTTCAACAATGCTTATAATTAGAGATGTCCGATAATATCGGCCGATATATGCGTTAAAATGTAGTATCGGAAATGATCGGTATCGGTTGTTTTTTTTTATCGGTATCGTTTTTTTTTTTTTTATTAAATCCACATAAAAAACACAAGATACACTTACAATTAGTGCACCAACCCAAAAAACCTCCCTCCCCCATTTACACTCATTCACACAAAAGGGTTGTTTCTTTCTGTTATTAATATTCTGGTTCCTACATTATATATCAACATATATCAATACAGTCTGCAAGGGATACAGTCCGTAAGCACACATGATTGTGCGTGCTGCTGCTCCACTAATAATACTAACCTTTAACAGTTAAATTTACTCATTTTCATTCATTACTAGTTTCTATGTAACTGTTTTTATATTGTTGTACTTTCTTTTTTATTCAAGAAAATGTTTTTAATTTATTTATCTTATTTTACTTTTTTTTTTAAAAAGTACCTTATCTTCACCATACCTGGTTGTCCAAATTAGGCATAATAATGTGTTAATTCCACGACTGCATATATCGGTTGATATCGGTATCGGTTGATATCGGTATCGGTAATTAACGAGTTGGACAATATCGGAATATCGGATATCGGCAAAAAGCCATTATCGGACATCCCTACTTATAATTGTGTGATTCAGTCCAAAATTTTACTGCAGTATTTATACATTCATTCCTAATGTCTGTTTAACTTGTCTTTATTTTAATATATTCACTTATTCCATTCTATCCAGTTTCTATTTATTATCACCTGTGTAATCTTATTGTATTACTCTTTTTTTTTAAGTTACATTATTTTCTTTTTTTTTCAAAAAAAATTTCTTAATTCATTGTCATTTTCCACGGCCATTTTGCTTTTTGATATTCTATTTTAACTTAAACAATATTTTATTTTCCTTTTTTTTTTTTTTACACAGGAAATGAACACAATTTTGCATGTAAAGTAAGCTGAATATATAAGTATGAAAAAGATATGGTGTGAAGTTCCTTAAAGGGTAACTGCATTTTTTTTGCCTATCATTCACAATCCTTATGTAAGACAAGAACATATACACTGCAAAAAGTCAGCGTTCAAAAACAAGAAAAAAATACGAAAATGAGGGGTATTTTACTTGAACTAAGCAAAATTATCTGCCAATAGAACAAGAAAATTTGGCTTGTCAAGACTTTCCAAAACAAGTAAAATTAGCTAACCTATGTGAACCCAAAAATACATTAAAATTAGGGATGTCCGATAATATCGGCATGCCGATATTATCGGCCGATAAATGCGTTAAAATGTAATATCGGAAATGATCGTATCGGTTTTTTTATTATCTGTATCGGGTTTTTTATTTTTTTTATTTTTTATTAAATCAACATAAAAAACACAAGATACACTTACAATTAGTGCACCAACCCAAAAAACCTCCCTCCCCCCTTTTTTTTCTGTTATCAATATTCTGGTTCCTACATTATATATAAATATATATCAATACAGTCTGCAAGGGATACAGTCCGTAAGCACACATGATTGTGCGTGCTGCTGGTCCACTAATAGTACTAACCTTTAACAGTTAATTTTACTCATTTTCATTCATTACTAGTTTCTATGTAACTGTTTTTATATTGTTGTACTTTCTTTTTTATTCAAGAAAATGTTTTTAATTTAGTTATCTTATTTTATTATTTAAAAAAAAAAAAGTACCTTATCTTCACCATACATGGTTGTCCAAATTAGGCATAATAATGTGTTAATTCAGCGACTGCATATATCGGTTGATATCGGTATCGGTTGATATCGGTATCGATAATTAAAGAGTTGGACAATATCGGAATATCGGATATCGGCAAAAAGCCATTATCGGACATCCCTAATTAAAGTAAGTATATTCTCACTAATAACAACTGTACTACTATATGAGTACGTATTTTCTATTGTTTCATCGAACATAAAACAGCAAAGTCCATTTGGCTGTCATCTGTTTAATTATGAGACACAATTGTGTCAAAGTCATGATTTTTTTTTTATGCTTGAAATAAGACATTATTACTTTAAAAAAGTAGTTTTATACTTGTGAGTGTTGATGACACAGCTTTGCAACAGTTGATATTCTAGTTTCAAGCATGTTTTACTCAATATAGCTCATCAAATCTCAGCAACAAGCTGTAATATCTTACTGAGATCATTTAGGACCAAAACCCTTAAAACAAGTAAAACCCTCTAACATAAAATCTGCTTCGTGAGAAGAATTATCTTATCAGACAGAAAATAAGCAAATATCACCCTTATTTGAGATATTTCATCTTACTTAGATTTCAGTTGTTGCAGTGTATGTCTTTCTTTTTTTATGCATTCCAACTTGTGGTATACGGCTAGTATACCAATTATTTTATCCCAATAAATCCAAGGATGTTGCTGTGCTAAAAGCTAAGATCAAATGTCATCACATCTGCATTGCGCAATAATTCCCTTTATGCTGACTCTCTCGGTCATCAGGCGTCAGTCGGTCTTGCAATTCTTGAAAATAGATTGCTCAACTCTGACAGGAATCTGCTCGGATAAACCAAACACGCCCTAACTTTAGACACACTTAAAAAGATGGAAATAATAGTGCTTTAACATACGACCAGCCTCATGTTAACGCTACTGTAATATCGCTGTTTTTGATTTGAGTTGTTGCAAAAAGTCTTTCTTACCTCTCAAATCCAATTTGCCTTATGGATCTCTCCCATGCAGAACCTGGATGGGGAGATGCAAAAATGTTTAGTAGGCTTATGTAGTATTGGTAGGAGCAAACCGCATAGTCAGGATAATTTGTCAATGTGTTGAGAAATGTATTTCAGATATGGCAACCAATGAGTGTTTGCATCAAATAAAAAACCGGACACTTTCTTAGGCACACCACTGGGTCAGAGAGCTATTCACTTAACAACATGCTGTTATAATCAAAGTATTATAAGAATCATCTCTTAGTGTGATGTAGTACAGCACAATATTAAACATTTTGGAGTTGAAGCAGATGTTAAATACGCCGGCATAAGAACGCCATCTTTCCTGCACCCTGCGTTCCGACTGGTTGAAGTGTTCCTGAACGTCACTCCGCAGCAGCGGGACGTTTCCAGCTATTCAGGAGGCCGAGACAAACAGCCTTTGTTGTGCGGCCAGACCAAACACAGCAGTAGCAACATATTTATGCCTCCTTGGTGAGGAAGGTCTGCTCGGTTTATTTAGCGACTAATTGGGAGGTGAACTGCTTGAAGTTTGTGCTTTATGGAGCATGTGACAACACTCAGGAGACTACACATGACACACTTAAAAAGTACATATTTTATTTGTTTTAGAACGAGTGGCTAGCAGCGATGGGCAGTAACAAGCTACAGCCGCGGTCAAAATATTACATACACTTGCAAAGAACATAATGTCATGGCTGTCTTGAGTTTCCAATCATTTCTACAACTCTTATTTTTTTGTGATAGAGTAAACAGCTACATTTGTGTTTCATCTGACATCACATGGACAAAGATAAGACCTTCTGGAGGAAAGTTCTGTGGTCAGAAGAAAACAAAAATGTAGATGTTTGGCCACAATACCCAGCAATATGTTTGGAGGAGAAAAGGTGAGGCCTTTAATCCCAGGAACACCAATTCCTACCGTCAAGCATGGTGGTGGTAGTATTATGCTCTGGGCCTGTTTTGCTGCTGTAGTGGATTGTCCGAAGCTTAAACAGGCAACAAAAGTAGTTTAGTACAACAAATTTATTTACCCATTATCAGAAGTGCAGGTTGAATTAAGTTGGCCGTGCAGACAGACCACATGTTACTCCGGAGCAAACAAGACACACACAAGCCAAAATCACTGTCGAGTTCCGGTCTTCTGCCATTTTTTATATGTCTCTTGTGCGTCATTGTTTGTTATCTAAATGCGTCAATGTCTTGTTGTTTCCCTATCTGTTCCATAACAACTCGAATCCTTTAGACAGTCAACACATTCTGTAGACAGGTTGGCACGACTTAATATTCACTTTTGTCCCACAACTGGTCCATTCAATGGCACAAAATACAAGAGAATTGAAAATGAGCGGACATTCTTAAAAGACAAGAAATATAGGTCAAAAGGTCAGAAATTCTACGACATGCCAATGGAACTGGTGCTTTACAGAGAGTAAATGGGACAATGAAAAAGGAGGATTACCTCCAAATTCTTCAGGACAACCTAAGATCATCAGGTTGGGTCTTGGGCGCAGTTGGGTGTTCCAACAGGACAATGACCCCAAACACACGTCAAAAGTGGTAAAGGAATGGCTAAATCAGGCTAGAATTAAGGTTTTAGAATGGCCTTCCCAAAGTCCTGACTTAAACCCCATTGAGAACGTGTGGACTGCTGAAAAAAACACGTCCATGTCAGAAAACCAACAAATTTAGCAGAACTGCACCAATTTTGTCAAGAGGAGTGATAAAAAATTCAACCAGAAGCTTGCCCCAGAAGCCTTTAATCCCAGGAACATAATTCCTACCGTCAAACATGGTGGTGGTAGTATTATGCTCTGGGCCTGTTTTGCTGCCAATGAAACTGGTGCTTTAAATGGGACAATGGAAAAAAGAGGATTACCTCCAAATTCTTCAGAACAACCTAAAATCATCAGCCCGAAGGTTGGGTCTTGGGCGCAGTTGGGTGTTCCAACAGGCCAATAACACCAAACACACGTCAAAAGTGGTAAAGGAATGGCTAAATCAGGCTAGAAGGAAGGTTTTAGAATGGCCTTCCCAAAGTCCTGATTTAAACGTGTGGACAATGCTGAAGAAACAAGTCCATGTCAGAAAACCATTAAATTTAGCAGAACTGCACCAATTTTGTCAAGAGGAGTGGTCAAAAATTCAACCAGAAGCTTGTGGATGGCTACCAAAAGCGCCTTATTGTAGTGAAACTTGCCAAGGGACATGTAACCAAATATTAACATTGCTGTATGTATACTTTTGACCCAGCAGATTTGCTCACATTTTCAGAAGACCATTAATAAATTCATAAAAGAACCAAACTTCATGAATGTTTTTTGTGTCTAACAAGTATGAGCTCCAATCACTCTATTACAAAAAAATAAGAGTTGTAGAAGTTATTGGAAACTCAAGACAGCCATGACATTATGTTCTTTACAAGTGTATGTCAACTTTTGACCACGACTGTACATTTAGTGAAGCTACTTAGCTTAACTACATTTCCCAGTAGCACCGATGGAAGGGATGCGGGTGGGGGAGATTGGTATCCATAGCTACAGAGCACCATTAGAGTCTAACAGCTTCTGGAAATAAGTTGTTCCTCTGTATCGTGGTCCAACTCCGGATGCTTCGCAGCCTCCTGTCATAGAGGTGTGATCAAAGAGAGGGTGTGCAGGGTGGGTGCGACCCGTGGTGATGCAGAGAGCCCACTTTCTGCATCTGTGGATGATATCTGTGGTGGGAAGAAGGCTGCTCCCCACCATCTTTTAGCAGCTTTTACCAACCTCTGCCGTGTCTTCCTCTTTTCAGCCGTACAGCTGCTGTGCTACACCATTGTGCTGGTGCTGAGGGTGCTCTCCACCACATATGTAGAAGCTTCTAATGATGGAACGCCCTTGTCCAACACGCCACAGCTTCCTGAGGAAGTAGAGACACCGGTGTGGCTTCTTGAGCAGACAGGAAGTGTTCTGGCTCCACGTGAACTCTCTGGATAGATCAACCTCAAGATATTGAGGCCATGTCTACACTAAGTCGTTTAACCCCTTAAACGAATAATTATTTAGCCTAATCCCCGTTTAAGCCACACTAAACCATCGTTTGAGGACCCCCTCCTCGGACAAATTTTTACACGGGTAAGTCAGTCGTGTAATTCTTGAATATCCGGCACTTAGCCTTGTATGGACTCATTGATCATTTACAAAGTGAGTTCGGAGAGGAAGAGACGCCAGAAAGACCTCGCCCACACAGGAAGTGATGTCAGAAAGAACACACCACAGCCAGCTTCATAATAAAGCGGTTTCGGTAAAAACTTGCACACAAAGCAACACTGGAGATGACTGACGTGCTCATTTTCCGCGCGTGCGTACTCGGTCGGTGGACAGAGGGAGGTAGGGGTCTTCAACGATGGCATTGTTGTGTGTGGCCACGGATAAGGTTAGGTGTGATTTACCCTAGATAACCTTATCCGGCTTAGTGTAAACGGGGGCCTCAAGCTGGAGACCACTTCCAAAGCTGCTTCAGAGTGTACCTTACTGATGTCCACCACTATCTCTTTGGTGTGTTTTAAATTGATGCAAAGGTTGTTGCTTTTGCAACCATCCACCAAGTGTTCTACCTATTCGATGTACTCGAACTCATCATTGTCCGGGATGCCTCCCACTACTGCTGTGCTTCACACTGTGACAGCTGGGGTGTTTTGCAGTGCAGTTATAGGTTAGTAGTGGGAAGTGGAGGGGGCTCAGCACACATCCCTGGAGGCAGCCAGTGCTGCTAAGAGAGATGGAAGAGGAGACAGTGTTGTGGAGCCTGACAGTCTGTCGGTCTGTTGATCAGGAAGTCCAGGACCCATTTCCCCAATGAGGAACTCAGCCCTACTGTGTCCAGCTTCTACACTAGTGTCTGTGGGATGGGTCTGTGAAGTCCAGGAAGAGCAAGCGGACGTGGAAGTTACTGCTCTCCAGATGGATGAGGGCTGTGTGGACCTCTGACTAACACTAATTTGATATTGTCTGTGTTTGCCTTGCATGGACTGCGAGAAAGAAGGCTTCTATTTGAGGGAAGCATTTATTTGTTCAAACAGATGACACACATGTTTGTATATGCTATCCATACACTTGGGTAAAACAGAATCCATCCTGTTTGGGTCCCACATCAAACTTAAGAAAGTCAATGACTTCACCATAAAAGTAGGTGACATTGTTATCACCAGGAAAGATGAGGTCACCTACGTAGGTTCCATTCTAGAGGCTAACCTTTCCTGTGATAAAATGGCAACCAAGGTAATCAAAAAGGTTAACCAACGAACGAGATTTCTCTACAGAATTTCCTCTCTGGTCAACAAAAGCACCTTGAGGATTCTGGCGGGAACTCTCGTTCAACCCTTTTTCGATTACGCATGCACCTCCTGGTACCCTAGCACCTCCAAAACCCTCAAATCTAAACTCCAAACATCTCAGAACAAGCTAGTCAGGTTACTTCTAGACCTCCACCCCAGATCCCACCTCACTCCTACCCACTTCTCTAAAGTGGGCTGGCTCAAGGTGGAGGACAGAGTTAAACAACTTGCACTGAGCCTAGTCTATAAAATCCGCTACACCTCCCTGATACCGAAGTACATGTCAAACTACTTCCTTAACGTAAATGACCGCCATAACCACAACACCAGGGGGAGCTCCACTAACCACGTTAAACCCAGATTCCGAACCAACAAAGGTCTTAACTCATTATCTTTCTATGCCACATCAATGTGGAATGCGCTCCCAACAGGTATAAAAGAAAGGGCATCTCTATCCTCCTTCAAAACCGCAATAAAAGTTCACCTCCAGGCAGCTACAACCCTAAACTAACACCCTCCCCAGATTGCTCATAATCAAATGTAAACAATCAAATGCAGATACTTTTTCTTTTTCTTATGCCTTCTGATCTCTCTCTCTCTCTCTCTCTCTCTCTCTCTTTCTCTCTCTCTCTCTCTCTCTCTCTCTCTCTCTCTCTCTCTCTATGTCCACTACTTGATGTCCATATCCCCCCCCCCCCTCCACACCCCTGATTGTAAATAATGTAAATAATTCAATGTGATTATCTTGTGTGATGACTGTATTATGATGATAGTATATATGATAGTATATATCTGTATCATGAATCAATTTAAGTGGACCCCGACTTAAACAAGTTGAAAAACTTATTCGGGTGTTACCATTTAGTGGTCAATTGTACGGAATATGTACTTCACTGTGCAACCTACTAATAAAAGTCTCAATCAATCAATCAATCAAGGATATGGTGTCAATTCAGGTCAACATTGTAACGGGTGTATATTACACAAAGAAACATCTAGATTTAGAGAAAGATTGTAGTAAAGACACACAATGAAACAAACAAAAACACTGACCGAAGTTGAACATGGATGAAATGAGCAGCTGCTTCAAGGAATTGTTTGATGACTTTCATCAAACAAATTTACCAAACACAAGCAAACGTGTGCTAGAAGGAGCACCACAACTCCGACCCAAATACACGCTCCAAGTCAAGCCTCTCAGGGAGTCGAACTAGCAACAATGATTGATCACGACAAAGCCTCCAGCCTGAGGAAATCATTTAAGAGCAAAAGTGCTTCGCCCCAACCCCCCAAAATGATCTAATGAAAATGTTCGGAGGCTGCCAGGAAAGCCCGAAAACTCCATTAGGAGATTATCTTGAGAGATGCAATGCAGTTACTCTGTGTAATTAACAAATGTCGCTCATTTTTTTTCTTTAAACAATTGATTATTGGATTTTTGACTTACACAGACCAGGGGCCGTACTTATCAAGCTTCTTAGAGTGCCATTTTACACTTAAGTCCTGAAAATTTGCGAAATTTAGTCCTACTCTCAAACTTAAGAATAAATGCTTTTTATCAACGTTCTTAAGTCTAAGAATCACTCCTACTCTCCACGATATTTAAGAGACCTTCAGAGGTGTCTTAAGTGGTTAGGAGTTGCCAGCAGGGGATGGCACTGAGGCGAGAGACGGGCGCGAACGTTCATCTTTGTTTGATGACGAGCAGCTGATCAAACGGTATCGTTTAGACAGAGCAGGTATTATTTTTGTCACAGATTTAATAATTTTCGATTCCTTGTTGATTTCTGCATGTGGCTGCAGTGGACTAGTATATATAGAGCCACCCACACCAGTTTCAAATTAGTTGCCTAATTAATGAATTGGAAAGAAAATGTTATGAGAGTAGCATATGTGTGTGTGTGTGACCCTTTAATAGGTGACAGCATGTGAGGTGAGTGACGTCAGTGAGTGTGTGGGCGAGAGAAGAGAGGGAGCGGTATTGTGAGTGCGAGCGGGGACTAGTTTGTTTTGTGTTGGATTGGCTGTGTGCAAGCAATCAATAAAGCAAGATTTGCAACTAATCGCCGGACTCATCATTCACTCTAAAGTCGTCCGCTGTGGAGACCCACTGCCGGGTAAAGTGAAGGGTGTTGCCCCGAGCATACATCCTGGAGAAGTGTCTCCCCTGCCTCTTTGTTACGGTCTGGGAGCAGGAAGCAGGAAAGGTGCAACAATAAAAGGAAACATTTATTTTTGATTCATTGCCAATATTGTTTGTTTGTTTTGTATTACTTTGTAGTTTATTGTGAAAATATACACTCCCATTGTCCACTTAAATATTTGTAAGATATTTCTTTATTCTTAGACAAGGGATTCCCTTCCGTGATTGGTCATTTCTATGGACACAGAAATGACGTCACCTAAAATTCCGTTTACGGTACATAGTAATGTCGTAATTCAGCTCTGAGTGTGACACTTAAGATTCAGTCCTACACTTCGCTGAAAGTGTGAGTAAGACGCTAATTTTTTTCATTACAACTTAAAAATCGTGGCTTTTGGTTCTTGATGCCATCTTAAAAGTATACAAACTTTTTCTGTGTTATGTTAACGTAAACATGCTAACATTTCTATGCTAGCATTTTAACTCATTTTAATTGTTTCAACTCTAGGCCAGAGGTATCCAGGCCCATCAAAATTTACGTGGGAATTTTGTAGTTACTATAATTATTTAAAAGTGCCCGCTTACAGTGAGTTGATGTCAACATACATGGTTGACTGCTTTTCTCGAAATTTGAGGCTCAAAGGGGCCTATGAAAACTAGGAAAACTCTTCAAAATAAAAGCATCCTTTATTAACTAATCATTTATTATCACCCATTTTCCTAGTCAGTGTAAATGTAACGTAAATAATTGGTTAGTTTTGGTTTTAATTTCAGTTATGTCGACCACACTGCAAAAACTGAAATCTAAGTAAGATGAAATATATTTAAAATAAGGGTGATATTTGCTTATTTTCTGTCTGATAAAATAATTCTTCTCACTAAGCAGATTTTATGTTAAGAGTGTTTACTTGTTTTAAGGGGTTTTGGTCCTAAATGATCTCAGTAAGATATTACAGTTTGTTGCTGAGATTTGATGAGCTATATTGAGTAAAACATGCTTGAAACTAGAATATCAACTGTTGCAAAGCTGTGTCATCAACACTCACAAGTATAAAACTACTTTTTTAAAAGTAATAATTTCTTATTTCCTGCGATGAGGTGGCGACTTGTCCAGGGTGTACCCCGCCTACCGCCCGAATGCAGCTGAGATAGGCTCCAGCGACCCCCCGCGACCCCAAAAGGGATAAGCGGTAGTAAATGGGTGGATGGATGGAATTTCTTATTTCAAGCATGAAAAAAAAAAATCATGGCTTTGACACAATTTTGTCTCATGATTAAAACAGATGACAGCCAAATGGACTTTGCTGTTTTATTTTCAATGAAACAATAGAAAATACGTACTCATGTAGTAGTACAGTTGGCACAGTACAGTAAACTGACAATTAATATTTAAACATTTAACATGTGACATTTCTAACAATTTTGAACAGAAATAGTTCATGCACATTCAGATGAATTCTTCAAAATTACAATAAAAAATGTTTTGGCCGGGGGCCGGGCTGTATATATGCGCACTAATTGACTGAAAGAGCATGCACTTGGCGTGATTATGTCATGTTGTCGATGGAAAAATACATTTTTAGACCATATGATTTGCCTGAGCGGCTAGGAGACCCCGAGAGTAACAAGCGCTTCCCTTGTTGCCTTTCCATTAAGAACAATAAATGAGTTTTTAGTGTAAGTTTGCTGGTTTCAAGAAATGTAATGCCGAGCGCATATCATTATGTCAACATAATGGCACTAGCATTTACTTCATTTAAGAATATTTTTCAACATAATGAACAAAAAGGTCTCTTTCTTTTTTCTACCAAGAAAAGTGCACTTGTTATTAGTGAGAATATACTTATTTTAAGGTATTTTTGGGTTCATTGAAGTTAGCTAATTTTACTTGTTTTGGAAAGTCTTGACAAGCCAAATTTTCTTGTTCTATTGGCAGATAATTTTGCTTAGTTCAAATAAAATACCCCTCATTTTTGTATTTTTTTTTTCTTGTTTTTGAACACTGACTTTTTGCAGTGCAGTCAGAGGGCACGTCGAGATAAACCTAAGTGTCTCACATAGGGATGTCCGATAATGGCTTTTTGCCGATATCCGATATTCCGATATTGTCCAACTCTTTAATTACCGATACCGATATCAACCGATACCGATACTGATATATACAGTTGTGGAATTAACACATTATTATGCCTAATTTGGACAACCAGGTATGGTGAAGATAAGGTCCTTTTTTTTTTAATTAATAAAATAAAATAAGATAAACAAATTAAAAACATTTTATTGAATAAAAAAGAAAGTAAAACAATATAAAATCAGTTACATAGAAACTAGTAATTAATGAAAATTAGTAAAATTAACTGTTAAAGGTTAGTACTATTAGTGGACCAGCAGCAGGCACAATCATGTGTGCTTACGGACTGTATCCCTTGCAGACTGTATTGATATATATTGATATATAATGTAGGAACCAGAATATTAATAACAGAAGGAAACAACCCTTTTGTGTGAATGAGTGTAAATGGGGGAGGGAGGTTTTTTGGGTTGGTGCACTAATTGTAAGTGTATCTTGTGTTTTTTTATGTTGATTTACCGGTAATTTAAAAAAAAATAATAATAAAATAAAATAAACGATACCGATAATTTAAAAAAACGATACCGATAATTTCCGATATTACATTTTAAAGCATTTATCGGCCGATAATATCGGCTGGCCGATATTATCGGACATCTCTAGTCTCACAGTATTTCCAAAACAGAACATCTGCAAACCCCTCTACGCCCAGGTATTATTATCTGAAATGAGCTCACACAGCAAGAATGTCAAGAGGTTAAGTTTGGATGAGATGCGAGGAAGAGAATCGGCAGTGGGAGGAGCAAACAGCAAATTTCTTACTGCTTGGCAAAGGTCATCCCTAAGTAAGTGTCACAAACACAGGCGAAACAAAACAAAGAAAGATATGAAAAAAAAATTGTAATGGCAAGCGTAAGCCTCCTTAAGCCCCGCTGATGGGTGGAGTCGTTGCTCGGCACAATCGCAGGAAAATGAAACGAAAAAAGTGACAGTTCCAACATGATAAGACGTCCCCGCCTTCTCCTCTAGCCAGCTCCACCCATGTCTTGGTCGGTTAACACATCAGCCCAAAAAACTATTTGTAAATACTGTACAGTCAGCCTCCACGTGTGCAGTCAGCACATACAACAAAGACGGATGACTCTGAGGCGGAGTGACCAGTCAATGACCTGAGCTCGCCAGGCTTCCCTCCGTCATACGGGACTCTGTGTTCCGCTCTAACGGTGTAGTTGGCTGACGTGTGGAGAGGAAATGATAGAAACCTTTCTGGAGGGAGAGGGCAAGGGGAGGATAACGGCCTCCGTGTGAAGGAGGGCTTCTTGTTTACGCTGTACTGCCAAAAGGAAAAGGGTGTCAGGGGGATGAATACCAGATTTAGAAACTTTAGATAAGGAAGGCATTGACTCGAAATGCAGGAAATGGTCAAGAAACAGATAAATGCAGCAAAACGCAGGAATCTCCCCCCCCCCCCCCCCCCTACCCAAAAAGACAATTATAGCTGCCAAACTAGGAAATTCTTCATTAATGTCAGAACCTCCTCCAACTAATGCAACCACTTTTCCTTGGAATTACACCGCAATTCCAAATGCCTGATTCCGATTTAGTGACTCACAGCTGACATTGGCACCCAAAATACATGTAAACAATCGTATGTGCGCAATAGGGTTGTACGGTATACCGGTATTAGCATCATACTTGCCAACCTAGAGACCTCCGAATTATAAATAAAATAAATACTTGACTTTCAGTGAATTCTAGCTATATATATATATATATATATATATATATATATATATATATATATATATATATATATATATATATATATATATATATATATATATATATATATATATTAGGGCTGCAACAACTAATCGAATAAATGTGATCATATTTAATGGCCTACATACCGCTAATGTACCATATTAAGATCATATTAAATGGCCTGTGCACCTCCTATGTACCATGTCTACAATATACACTATATTGACAAAAGTATTTGGTCACCTTGACTCACATATGAACTTGAAGTGCCATCCCATTCCTAACCCATAGGGTTCAATATGACGTCGGTCCACCTTTTGCAGCTATTACAGCTTCAACTCTTCAGGGAAGGCTGTCCACAATGTTGCGGAGTGTGTTTATAGGAATTTTCTATAGGGATGTCCGATAATGGCTTTTTGCCGATATCCGACATTGTCCAACTCTTTAATTACCGATACCGATATCAACCGATACCGATATCAACCGATATATACAGTCGTGGAATTAACACATTATTATGTCTAATTTGGACAACCAGGTATGGTGAAGATAAGGTACTTTTCAAAAAAATTTATAAAATAAAGAAAGTAAAACAATATAAAAACAGTCACATAGAAACTAGTAATTAATGAAAATGAGTAACATTAACTGTTAAAGGTTAGTACTATTAGTGGACCAGCAGCACGCACAATCATGTGTGCTTACGGACTGTATCCCTTGCAGACTGTATTGATATATATTGATATATAATGTAGGAACCAGAATATTAATAACAGAAAGAAA